>NC_051156.1:155044498-155086256 GCF_013339745.2 Dermacentor silvarum
ATAGCCCCACTACACTCGGCGATTTTTTTTCTAGCAATAATGGCACATTATTGCTATACCTTCCTTTCTCTGCAGGACTCATTCGAGTTCAAACAGGGGTCTCCATCTTGTAGACAAACAAAACGTTATTGTGCCTTACCTTTTAAATTATTTGTCATTTGATTTAAAAAGCAACTCCACTGAAGAATTCAACAGAGCGTGGGAAACGGGACGAGTACCCGAGGTCTGGAAAGAGGCCTCGGTCATACTAATACCTAAACCCGGTAAACCACTTGCGCCGGAGAACATGCGGCCGATATCGCTAACCTCGTGCGTGGGCAAAACAGCGGAACATGCCATACATAACCGAGTATCGCAGTACATAGAGAGAGAGGGCCTCTTCCCACACAACATGGTGGGCTTCAGACCGGGCCTCTCCCCACAGGACGTAATGCTACTACTCAAGAAGCATATAATCGACGGCATGACCAGAGACACCAGGGGCATACTGGCCCTGGACCTAACGAAAGCGTTCGACACGGTCAAACACAGATTTCTACTGGAAACTATCTCGGTGATGGGGCTCGGCCGGAAATTCCACTCTTACATAAGCTCCTTCCACAGAGACCGGAAGGCCACGATCAAAATAGCACAGGCCACGTCCGATTGGTACACGCTGGGTGCGAAGGGCACCCCACAAGGGGCGGTGCTCTCCCTACTATTATTCAATCTAGCAATGAAAGGGCTCTCGGACCGGCTGACAAGAGTGACCAATGTCAATCACGCCCTGTACGCAGACGCCATTACGGTGTGGTGCACGGGACAGTCCGACGCAGATGTCGAGCGGGCTCTCCAAGAGGCGGTGGACGCAACGGAAGAGTACCTAATGGAAACGGGACTCCGCCTGTCACCCAGCAAATCGGAACTGTTGTTGTACAGGCCCTCGAAACAGGGCATGAGGAATTTGACGCCGATCGATCAAATCCCAATCAAATTACATACTACCGACGGCCAGCCGATCCCCAGAGTGGACACTAAAAGAATCCTAAGGCTGCTAATTGAGGCTAAAGGCGGTAACACGCAAACCGTCATGAAACTCACGTCCAAAACGAAGAACGTGCTCCGGCTGATCGTCAGGGTGACCAACCGCAGGGGAGGAATCAGCGAGAGCAGTCTCATCAGACTTTACCACGCCTTCCTCATGAGTCACGTAAATTACGTAGCCTCGGCGTTAAAATGGACCAAGAGAGACGCGGCCCAGATAGAGACACTGATGCGCAAGAGCATCAAAAGGGTGCTAGGTCTTCCGATTACTACAATCACAGAGCGGCTCGATCGGTTAGGGGTCCACAACTCGCTAGCAGAAATCATCGAAGCACAGACCAAGGCACAGGTCGTGCGGCTGTCGACCACCAGGGCCGGCAGACGCATCCTAGAAGAAGCAGGCATAAATGCAGAGGCAGAGTGCAACGCACGCAAGGTCGCGCTCAGTGCGTCGGTCAGGGGCACTTTCAAGGTTGAACCGCTTCCGAGAAACGTCCACCCACAATTCAACGAGGGGCGCCGAAAGGCGAGGGCCCGAGCACTACTAAAATCGACCGCCAACTGCCCGGGACAGGCGGCATTTGTAGACGCGGCCCAGTATGGGCGCAGCGACCGGTACGCGGCCGTCTCGATACGCTGGGATGGTACGATCATTAACGCGGCATCGGTCAAGGGGGTAACGTCCGAAATGGCCGAACAGGTGGCAATAGCCATGGCAATGAGGGACCGCGAACGTCCTTACGTGTACACAGATTCGCGATGGGCGGCCAGAGCATTCGCCTCGGGCTCCATATCGTGGGAAGCGGCGGCCGTCCTCGGCAACCAGGGAGCCGCGGGTCATCACATCGTCAAATGGTTTCCGGCCCACATGGGGGCCGACGTGCACCCCGACTTTCCCAACGCCAACGAGCTGGCGCACGACCGCGCGCGAGGACTCACGCACCGCGGCGATCGTGGCGAGCGAAGTGGCGGGGAGGGAGCGGAGCCCCGAGACCCGCTGCTCACCTTCAACGAAATAACAACGCACTATCAGCTGTCGAGGAGGGCCTTCCCGCTCCCCCACGCTAAACTCAATAGACCACAGTCATCGATATTCAGAATGCTTCAGACAGAGAGAGAGAGAATAAACTTTATTGTACACCTTTATTGACCAACGTGCTCTCCAGTTGTGTCTACCTGAACACCGAGCGAGAGGCGAAACATAGCTCAGTGGTTGGTGTGGTTATTCTCGGGTGGAGCCCTCTTGTAGAGCCCCACTGGCCGCGGCGGCTCGCCGGGCCTGGTCCAGGATCGACAGGGTCGTTCCCCTCGAGAGGCAGACTGAGCCTTTATTCACCAGAGGTAGAGCCGCAATGTCCGGATTGTGGCGAATCATACCGCTCGCTAGCGCACAAGCTATGGCAATGCTCCGCGTTAAGCGGCACCATGTTCCGTAAAGAAGAAGACTGGGAGGACGCCCTGCGAAGCGACGACCACCAGACCCAGCTCCAGGCTGTCCAGAGGGCTCACGAAAGGGCGGAGGCTCACGGGCTTCCCGTCCCAACGTGGGTGCGGCCCGCGACCCCTACCGACCACTAAACAAAGAGTGGGTGGGGAGGGGTTCCTCAGGACTCATTAAAGTTATTTCCTTCTCCTCCATCAAAACTTGTGACTGCAGTAATGGTATAGGTTGAGGAAGTGTAGGTATGAACCACCTTCGTGCAAAATGCTACGCGTAAAATACAAGCGAGTGCGTTTGCATCGGTCAGGTAAAAAAGTTACAGTGGCTTTTCGCTTCGAGAACGCGGGTTACGCACAAGCGTATGAGTGCTATTTCCTTTTTCTGCATTGCCCGTCGGATGTTTTAAAAATGCTTTGATTGTGTCTACGTGTGGAATTCTTTTTCCAAGGGCTATCTTTTGTTTGGTTTACATCCGTTTTTCGATTTTCATTAAGTGTAAAGTGTCATTTGGAAAGATGGTAAAGCACTGTAAGTAAATGCAGTTTTTATTGTTCCAAGCAATTTGTAATTGCACTATTCACCTTTTTCCCTTCTCCTTCTTCTTTTTCTGGAGTCTGTGATTTATGCATAATGCTCGCTGGGAGGGAGCCTGGGAGGCCCCCTTAAGGTCAGAAGACAAGACCATCCAAGAAGATCCCACGACCGGGGCTCTGCAGGTCGTCTCAACCGAGGCCACCTAGAGGCCAAGGCCTTCAGATCTACTCTGTTTAAAATTTTGAATGAAGTTGTTTCCTTCTCCTTTCTTGAGTCTCCTGGGCACTTCAAGCCCGCGCCTTTTGCTGGACATTTTTCGTTCAGCTCGTGCGCAAAGCTTGACGATGACGTTGAGGTTGGCAGAATCATGTTCGGCCTGCCGCCGCTTGCGTCGCCGCTCCGTCTAACTCGCCTTCTCCGTCCTTCTCGCCTTCTCGCTGCTCCTTCCTTCACCATTCCGAGTCTGATGAAGTATACCTACCATGGCATAGTGAGCTCTTTAAAACGCGACCACTCGTATAGACCAACGTGCTCTCCAGTTGTGTCTACCTGAACACCGAGCGAGAGGCGAAACATAGCTCCGATTGCGTCATGCGTGACGCAACAATGGTGCCATCTCTGCACGCGATACATGCATCACCGAGTAAGGGAAGTTTTTCCGATACACAATGACACTAAAGTATGGTGCGTGGTGAATAAGGTTGCAAATAAATAAACAATATTAATATAACCTTTTTTCTCTGGATGCCGTTTTAGCAAGCGACAATTCTGACAATTTTAAAAGTGTTTCAGGTGAAAATGCACTGCACCGGTTATCTCAATACGTTCAGATTCGGAAAGCTTAGTCAATGTGCATTCTACAATCAGCATCCAAGCAGCGAAAGTAGATTTGTATTTGTGACCGGCTCTTTTCGACCCCTAACTTCACATGAAACCCAGATGTGGTGCAAGCTCTCGGTGGTTGTACCTCGGTAGCGTTGCTTTTCCACATTGCTTTGCGCAGTGGTGCTTCCGCGTATCGGTCGAATCCCACGTCAACCGTCAAGCGTCATAGCCACCGTCACAAAGCGGAGCCAATAGTCATTTAGGGGAAACTAAAGGCAAATATTAAGTCAAGCTGAAGTGATAGATTAGTGCTCGAGAACTTCTAAGGCGTCAATATTATCGCAAGCAGAGCTTTAGCAATTGAGAAATTGAGGTAAATAAGGACACTGTTAGAGACTCGCCCGGAACATTCAAGTACTACCCCAAATACGAAGGCCCTCCTCAATATAATTCTGTCCATAATATTGAACCACTCGCTATAAAAATATCATTGCATCGCTTTATGAGACGAAAAAAAATGCTACTTGTCCGGTTCTTTTTTTTATTTTTTACAAGAAATAGCTCATTGACGTTTACCCTTGCTAACGACGCAGGTGGTCGAAAGGTTTCGTTTTCTTCACTGTGCGCCGCATGCGTTTATGCGTCGAAGTAGTTTCGTTATCCTGTAGTGCTGCACTGCTTTTGCTCGCTCGCGAAACTCACACTAACTGCAAGTAGCCGAGAATGCTACTCAGTTTCCATTGGCGGCCTGTCCGGTCCCAGAGATTCTTAGCACCCTCTGACAGATCTGTACGCCGCCTTGGTCAGGTGCTCCGCAGCCGCTGGGGATGAGAGCCATGGGTAAATTGGAGAAATCAGTTTGGGGGGTAGCGGCCGAATATTGCACCAGGGAGGCTAATTCCTGTTCTGCTGAGGAAGTGACTTTGTTGAAGCTTAGTGGGCCTTCCTAATTTGGTTGCACCTTGACTAGTATAGCCCCACTAGCACTCGGCGATTTTTTTCCACACCGCATCGACAACGTCACGCTAAGAATTCTTGCGGCAAGACATACCGCTAGCGCCCGCAGTATACATGCAGTCTCCAGAGACGCGAACTACGTTTGGACGCGAGTAGATTGGAAGGTAAAGCGCCTAACCCACACCACAGCTAACATATAATGTTACGGAATCCCCGAACAGTCCTCGCCACTTGACCAGGACCAGCCGCAGCGGCGAATCCAACGGTGTATTTGCTCGGTTTCTCCATGACCGCGCGTTTGCGTTTGGCGCTAAAAGCCATAACGCCGTCGTTCGGGTGCTGTTTTCCTCACCGGCGACAGTAAAGGGCGGTGATGGTGCAAGCAAAGTCACTACCGCCAGCTTGGGGGCGGGTGGTGTGAATTGCGCTAAAGCCATTCGGACCCTTCAGACGCAGTTTTCTTTGGTTACCGATAACCCCATTTATACTTTGCGCATCAAATGCTTTTTCCCGCAAAATTTTTCTAAAATAGTGTACTTCTACATTAAATGTCTTTCACGACTTCGGTAAAACGTGTTGCAGGGGCTCTTTAAAGCGGTATATTTTCTTAGCTCGTTGCTCTGCTTCCTGTGGCCGGCGATGACATTCGTGCCTGCGTCCGCAAGGGAAACGTTGGGCGCGCAGCCAGGAGATGCTCCTAGGAGTCGCGACAGGAGTTAGTACATCCATCTGTAGAAGTGCATGCGGCGCCAGCGTGTGCTTCCACACTTCAAAGAGGAAAGCTTAGTCATGGTTTCTTGTAAGAACACAAGATGGTATGGCCCTCCGCTTATCCTTAGGAATCATGGTCGACGGTATACATTGACTTCACCTGCAGTATTGTGAACTTTGTCGTGTGTACTATATTGAGTGTACATACATGCGCGACACGCGCAAGATGCGTTGGAGAGTCTCCAGAGTCGTGGAGTGCGAATGGCTGCACAAGCAATATAGCCAAGTGGATGCACGCATCGACAACGTCACGCTAAGAATTCTTGCGGCAAGACATACCACTAGCGCCCGCAGTATACATGCAGTCTCCAGAGACGCGAACTACGTTTGGACGCGAGTAGATTGGAAGGAAAAGCGCCTAATACACACCACAGCTAACCGTTACACGTTGGGGTATAACACTTGTAATCATTGTTCGAGTTGTTTTTGCCGACTTCACTGCTTTCTAGCTCAAGACCTCTAACTCATTGAAGGATCTAGTCGAATTTCGTTTTTTAGGGGCGAAGCTCCTTAGGGTGTGGGTCTGTCCCTCCTCTGTAGTAGTAGTCGTCGTAGTAGGTAGCCACGTCTACTTTTATGAGAAAAAAAAATTCCGAGAGTTGTGGCCGTAGCGGAATCGAACCAGGGACCCCTCGCTTCTGAACGCGTGGCGCTAACCACTACGCCACGAAGCGCACATGGACAGACGCACGTAGATGGCAATAATACCCAACATTAACGAAAGACTGCGCGTTTCTAACGCGTTTGTGCTAGCGCGTTACGGCCCGTGCAAGAAGCTGGTGTAAGACGCTGTGGCCTCTTCGCCTTACCCCCCCCCCCCCCCCCCCCCGTATTCATAAACGCTCCTCGACTTGAACTTCACTTGCCACCGCCTTCGGCAGCGCGTTCGAAACGCGTTGAAGGCGGTGGCAAGTCAAGTTCAAGTCGAGGAGCGTTTATGAATACGGGGGTTATACTCTCTCAGCAGTCATGTGATGGGGTCGGCAATCTCGGTGCACGTTCCGGCATGTGTAAACGGCTGCGTAAGACGCTGTGGCCTCTCCCCCTTACTAGAGAGTACTGCACGTTTCTAACGCGTTTGTGCTAGCGTCCCCTTAAGCGGCAGATGGTGCAATTATAATGAAGGGCGCTGTTATAAAATAGGAATGACGTCACATATGGCGCGTGTCATTGGTGGAAGTCAATCGTTCGATTTAGTGCGGCGAGACTGGGCGAATTACACGGCAGATTCACGGTTTACCGATGATTCCCTTCGGAGCTTCGCCCACTCATCATCATTCACCCCGTGGATATGCGGTATTTTTTTTTTTACTTCTTCACCGCACTGTGCTTTTGTTGCAAACTTCGTAACGCCAACCCTCTTTTTCTACTTGTCTATTTGGGAAACTACCTAGTGGCACAGAATCAGTTGAACACATCCAGTGTCGAAAGTTCTCAATTCAGAAACATACACATTGCACCGTTGTCAAGTTGTCTCTTCGAAAACGTACCCAGTCGCACATGTTGATTTGCTGATACCCAGTGTTCCACGTTGTCAATTCTTGAACGCACGCAGTGGCATATATTCAGTGACACATGGTCAGTTGCATATATCCAGTGTCCAATGGCATACCCAGTGGCTCGTTCTCACTGCTGTCTATTTAAAAACAAACCCAGTGGCCCTGACCCATTGCCTCAAGTCGTCTGTTCAAAAACATAAACAGTGTCAGATGCCCAGCTGAGCATACCGAGCGGACCAAGTTTTCTGTTCGTGCAGATATCGACTAGAAAAGAACGATTCGATCAAGTCGTTTTATAATATAGGCAAGAGAGCAGCAGTGACCATCCTCAAATTGGGGATAAGATGCACAGAAGGCCTTGCTTTAGTCATATTAGAGATATCTTATGAAGGATATATATATATATATATATATATATATATATATATATATATATATATATATATATATATATAGAAGCGACCTATGTCGACTGTCGTCTAATAGGTAAGACAACCTGTCGCATAAATTGTGCGCCACAACTCCTTCCCTTAGCTTCTTCATTACCTCGCTTAATGAAATAAAAATCCTGTTATAAATCATTCTGACGATTTCCTTTAGAAAACAGAAGAGGTATTACACTTGGTTGCGAACTTAAACCCGGATGTATCGATGTACCTCCAGCTGCAATTACATCACTGATGTATAATCATTTTTGCCTGCGGTATCAGATGAGCCTTTAGAGAAATGATTACTTACATTGTCTGGAAGCACAGTCGGTGCTTGAGTTGTTGTGGTGGAGGTCGTGTTAAACCCAAAGTACTGCTCATATACTTTATATGGTGACTTGGACGTTGGGTCCCGCCAGTCATACACTTTCATCATCATCATCATCATCATCATCATCATATATTTATGAAAGAGAGTGATATTGTTATGTTATCATATAACAAATAAATTGGTATATTATATTGAACTTTATCACCGTAGGAAGAACTGCATATTTCTTATAAAAATCTCACACTTTCGCACTAATGGCGAAGCAATGAATGCGATAGCAACACAGCAATGTCATACGAAGTAAGGTGAGCGGCTTTGATAGCAATATGAATTGTAGTAAACATGAGCTGATTAAGTAAGCAGGTGTGCTGCGGCGTAAGTAGACCGACATGAAGAGAGACTCGATGACCACGAGAAGGCGCGTGTGAAACGGTGGTGTTGATGAGAAGCGCTTCCCGTGGGCAGCGCGTGCGAAGGGACACACCTGTAGCGCTGCACTGCCGATCCGGGCAGCATTGCATGTGTAGCGTGCGTTGGAAAATGTGACCCGACTATTACTAACTGAATGAACAAGCGTGGTGTGAGCGCGCACAAACAAACACGAATAGATCACACTGAATGACTGCAGACAACGACTGTCAAAACGCTGGCAGCAAGCATACGCCGCAGCGGGCGAAGGTACGTGCGGTCTATCGCTTCAACGGAAACTGAGCGGCGAATGCACGGCGCATAAAGGTCAGAGCCGTGTGGAGATAAGAGACGGTGCGGACGAGCGACGAGCGCGGTTGTTAGCAGAGTAGAAGTGCGTCCCCCCCCCCCCCCCCCCCAGCTCCCTCCGGCGCTGGCTTCCTGCTTCCTTGCTTGCGCGTGGGAGATTGAGTGCGTTCGCTCTCCGTGATAGCGCGCGTCCGCGCATGCTTCCGCTCGGGCGTACGGCGCGCGGCGCAGATTTTATCTATAAGGAACCTCACGGCGACGGCGACGCCGACGGCAGAAATCCGGTCGAAGTGTCCTATAATTGCTATCGCAATAACAATTATGAGACCAGTAAATGGACCAAGAAATGTATCACCGCATACCACCATATCCGCCTGTATGTGCGTGTATGTGTGCTTTTTTCGTCCGTGTCTTAGTTCTCGCGCCTTTTCCGTTGTTAAGGATCACTAACGTCCTAAACTGGCACTCTAGTGAGCCATATTATCTTGGCTGTTTGCACAATCGACCATTTGAAAAAAAAAAAAAAAAAAACCTTAGGTGTGCGTGAAAAATTACCATGCGTGTTTTGTCGGCATCTCGTGTGGCGACATTACTTCGTGAAACAACTTATGTCTAGGATGCATTCTATCGATCAAACAGGTAAATTTTCTCTTTACAGTACCGATCTTTCAATCTGTCTCCGTCGTTTTCGACGTGTTTATACTCCATGTTTTTGCGCCATGTGCGCTACTGGGAAGCAGTTGTAAGGGCACGCAAGAGCCTGTAGACATGGTACATTTTCAATGTACGGTGCTTTTCAAGGAACTCCGGTAATTTGACATATGCTAGTTCTTGTCATTTTTTTATAATTTTTGATTCGCTTCACAGCTTTACTGCTTATCTTGTGTTACAATCAATTCCCAGAGCTTCTGCAAAAAATACTTGCTAATTCGATGAGTCATTAGTTCGGTGGATCTCACTTGCTGGTTGAGTTAGATTTCTCGCCTTGAAAACGCGTCAAAAAAGACACCAAAATTCCATCGCCGTGGCTTAGTGCGAAATAAATGTTCTAAATCTTGACAACATTGCAACGTGTCGTTGTGCTTACTTCTTGCCACGGTTCGTTTTCCATGGTTTATCGCTGTCATCATGTTGTCCCTCTGCGCAAGACAGGCCAAAAGCTTCTGAAACTTTTTGAACTCTGTCTCGAAGTCTGTAACAAATGAGGTGTGTAGAATGAAATTGTGCGTTTGTCATGGATGCTGTTAAGGATTCGAAATGCAGGCGAGCACGAGCACCCTGCGATCTACGATGCCTCACGTAAAACAAAAAATGGTGGCGCATCCATCCTTTGGAGATTATTTCTGACATTATTGCAATAAGCAATCTATCTTATGGCTTTTGAATAATTGTTTGTAATATGGTTTATGGAATCATTATTGTGAAAGCCGGCGTATAACTAATGGCTCACGCCCAGTGACCAAGGTTGGCATCAAAGAGGTCTCGTGAAGTGCGACACATACCAAGGGGTTAATAGCCTATACTACCCAAGTTGGTGTCAGAGAGGCTCATTCAAGAACGGCACTTATCCAGTGTCGTATGTCGAGTGGCCTAAGTTGGCTTAAAAGAGGTTCAATTGAAAACCGGCACATCACCGTGACACATACGTTAGGATCCAAGTATACTTGGATCTTAACTTGGCGTCTAATAGTTTCATTGATAAGCGGCACATACGCAGTGACCTACGTTGACATCAAATGGGTTCACTAAAGATCACCACATACCATTGACGCAATTTGTTCCGCCGGTTTGTTTTGAACCTGGTTCCCTCAGCCCAGCAGTAGGGTGCTCTACCCATTTGACCATAAACTACCGAGTGTCCCAAGTTGGCGCGGAAAAGGTTGGTCACAGACATACGCAAACAAAAACTTACCTCAAACAGGTCCCAAAGACTGCAAATAGCAGTAAAAGCAGACACAATGCACCCACTTGCTCAGACTAACCATACGCGTATCTGTGGTTGCCTCTATTATTGTGCTTTCATTGATGCTTTCTTTTTTTTGCTTGGTTTGCCCCGCGGCATAGCATCATAATGGAGTTAAATATAAGCATGCAGGCCCGTTTCATAGAGATACTGCAACAAGGACTTATAAAATGCGTTGTACATAATCCATCTATCACAGTCTTCTACTTGATCACTCTTCAATTTCACACCTTTGAGAACATTTTCTCGAATTGTCTTTTTCCCAGGACACGTCCAAAGTAGATGTTGGGCATCCGCTGCAGACGCAGGAGCAGAGCGCTTCGCACACTTGCCAATATCTTCGTACGGTTGACCCCAACCACAAGTGACGGCTGGTGTAAGAGTTACCCCGGCCCTAAATGCGGAGAGAGACATCTTCCACCCGATAAATATTGTGGGGAAGGGAGCAGACACGCGGGGATGGATTTTCGGGCAATGAAATCAGAGCGGGGGTTAGAGGGAAGGGAAAGAGGAGGCGTTACGGGTGTCGAGAAAGAGTTAGCTATGCGATCCACAACGTCATTGTTGTGGTAATGACCATGTGCCTGCACACAGTGGACAGTACCGTTCGCACCTGTAGAATTTTGAACTTTGTATATCTGCTCGCAAATACGCAACATTCCGTTACTTGCTTGAGATGCTTAACTGCGCCGACGCTGTCAGTATGGATATGGGCTTGGTTGATGTTAGGAAAGTTGACAAGGATTTCAATGGCATCGTGTATAGCCTGCGGCTCAAATAAGAAGGGGTCTGAAAATGTTGTTGCATAGCTGCGAGCTAGTGGATTGCATCTCAGGGTGTATCGGACTTGCGAAGGCTATTTGTCCTCCTTTTGAGTTAATGGCCGTGTCCGTGTATATCACACAGCGTCCCGTATGTACGGTCGTTTCAGTCGTTGCAATCGGTTGAAACCGCCGGCGGAGCTTTGTCGTCTTTCTTATTGGCTAGGGATGTATACTTCCACGGTGTAAGATTGTCCAAGTTCGTAGTCATGACACAAACTCCATAGAAAAACGTAGCGCCGTGACTGTCGATAGGTGGCATCTTATGAGTTTTCTTGATTGCTGTCGCTGCTCAACGAAGTCAGAAATGGTGTTAAGCTGTGCGTGCTCTTGCAGCGTAGGTATAGGTGTTAGACAAGGGAGGGCCATAATTGCACTCATGTCATTTCTGTGATAACTTCAAGTTTGTCCCAATGTTGAGCAGTGAATGTTAGGAACTGTGCTTGATATGTATGATCCGAGGCTGCAGGACGGAGCGCACGAGGCAGCGCGCCCCACCAGTTCGAGCCTCATCGGTCGATGGCGAAATTCTGCGAATCAGGTGAACCGTTTCCGCTGATGTTTTGCTTATCTTCTTGGTCCGCTTCACGCTAGACCCTGGCCGGTGAACTTCCAGACCAAGAATCCGCAGCTCTTCAGTCTCAGGAACCAGGGATGAGCCAATCGTGAGATGGAAGGCACTATCGGAAACTGACTTTCTGCCCAGTTTGTTGGCAACGGGCACACAGCGAGATGTCTGCGTCGGTATCTGAAGTATAGCAAAACGTACGTATTCGTGTAACACATCAAGACCTTTCTGCAGTTGTTTACATTGTATGTCTTGGTCTCTGTGAGTGTACTACAATGCGACCTTGTCGGCATAAATGACAAATCTTATATTATGAACGTCCTGTAGTTTATACGCTAGAGGCATGAAGGCAATGTTAAATAATAATGATGTGAGAACAGAGCCTTGTGGTACCCCACGGTTTGATGTAGAAGAACCAAATTCTTGCCCGTCTACCCGTATAGAAAATGTTCGGCGGGTCAAGAACGAGTGCACAAATATTTTCACCTGAAGCGGCATGCCGCGCGTGTCTATGTTTCGTAGAATGGTCTCGTGATTTACATTATAGTACGCTTCGGCTACGTCAGTAGCCACCACAGTGCGAACCAAATGACTG
This sequence comes from Dermacentor silvarum, assembly GCF_013339745.2. Classification (NCBI taxonomy): domain Eukaryota; kingdom Metazoa; phylum Arthropoda; class Arachnida; order Ixodida; family Ixodidae; genus Dermacentor; species Dermacentor silvarum. The sequence goes on from NC_051156.1 coordinate 155,056,972, forward strand.
CAAAGTGAGATGTGCCGGACTTTGTCTGCCAGTATGGCTAGGCCATCTTCCGTACCTAAGTAAAACCTGAATCTGATCTGAGCTGGATAGTATTTAGGGTGGTGTTCGAGCCACCACGAAAGCCGAGTAGCCAGCACTCGCTCAAACAATTTGCAGATCGTTGGTGTCAAAGAAATTGGCTAGAGAGCGTCAAACTTGTTGGCGGCTTTCCTGCTTTAGGTATGGGCACCACTTCGGCGTGTTTCCACTCAGGTGGGAATGATCGATACGCTATTCAGAACCTGGAGTAAAGTATCGATGGCCTCACCTTCAAATTTTTAAAAAGCTCATACGGAAGACGGTGATGTCTATGCTTTGAATGTTGCTTTGTGCCTTCGATTGCAGCGACTATCTCCGCTTTTGTGAAAAGCATCGTAATGCCTAAATTAGCTTCCGGCGTAAGGTTGAGAGCCATTAGGATTCCTGATTATGGGTTTGCATGACAACCACCGCGCTCCATGGCCCCAAAAGTGCACCATAATTTCTTTCATAGTTTCCTGCTCCGCAGCCGAGGTGCTTACACCAATCACACCAGCGGTTTTGTGACAGCTGCTTTTCGTAGCGCAGAGCACGCGCAGCCATGCGGTTAGCCAAAGCACGGCTTCGTGTTGCAAAGGGTTGCGATTAGCCACATGTTCTGCCTGGCAGCGCGGCGCCCATAGTTTTAGGAGGTTTAGCTCGTGGGTTGGTTGGTCCTCATTTACTGTCGTAGAAATCGTTGAGTCGTGTAAGATTTCTTGTAAGGTGTAGATGGCAGTTGTTGAAACAAATCTTTCTGCTCTGTCATCGTCGCGGATCTTGCCCCAATCGGTTACCCGTATTTTGTGACGAAGTTTCTTGGTGTATTTAGTGTGTATGTCAATCAATATGGCTGAGTGGTCACTTTCCTATGCGTCTGGCTCAACATCCCATGTAGGAGATCCAGGAACAAGCCACCAACTGAGGTCCTCTGCGTGCGATAGAGTTTCCGGGATGGTAGATATGCTTGGAGAATTCAGAGCGGCGAAGTGTGAATCCGTGAAGACTTCGTCGACCAGCTTGCTTCCCCGCTTATGTGGAATGGAAAGGGTATGATAACCAATCAAATGTGCAATTTCACAAGAGTTTATTCGGCTCCTGTAGAAGGGGGCAACTTTACCCATTACACGAACCTACACCTGCGCCAAATGTACTTTTGACTTTAGTTCTTCTAATTTCTTAGAGTCTGCGGCAGTTCCATTGAAAAATGGCTGGATGCTCCTTACGTGAAAAGTTAGCCATGGTGAATACTTATTCGAATCAGTTGTGCTAGTTTTTTCAAAATTTCACGTACAAGCGGCCACATGGCCGAATCAGTACAATGAGCAGTCTGTCTGGCCTCCTTTTGCACAGGCGGGATTGGCAAGGTAGGCATTACGATAGTACATGGCAACGTTGCTGTTGCTTTTAAAGCATTCTTTGGGAACTTCACCCAGATTGCGTTATGATCACCTGTCTGTGTGTATTTCTTTATGTCCTCGGCTAACCTTTTTTTCCCCAACTTGGGCCACTGGGTCTAATGCGTAGATATCCGGGCTCCTGTGCTCAGAAAACCGATCGAGGTCAGAATTAGCGGTTAGAACTGTGGGCGTCACTGGTTATGTGAGGACTGGGCCTGGGCCACGTTTTAATCCACCTCTTTCACGCACCTTGGGTCACTCGGTGTGTGCCACCCTTCAATGGACTTCTTTGATGCCAACTTGGTTCACTGGAGATGTGCCACTCATCATATCCAGCATTGTAATGAAATAAAACATATCACTAATTACACACCGATGACAAGATAGATTCTAAATCGCAATAACGTCACCAATCACCTCCAGTGGAAGCATGCTTCACCAATTTTCTTCACGCGGCACGACTTCACGCAATAAATTGTACTTTTTCTACCTCATGGTTTTCAAAATTATCTGTTCTTCATGATCACTACGTTGTCACAACCAACCCAAGAACCACCTCGTCGACTCGTTCAGACATGTCGGTATGGCGAGGCAAGAGTTCGAGCTGATGATGGACATTCCCTTGCTGATCCGTCTACCGACTGCTGGTCCTGACCTCTAAACACGCGCTTAGCCGGGTTTCAATTCTTACAACATGCCAGCTCACGCTGCAGCATCTCACAAAGTTGCAAGAGCACGATCAGGAACTTCGCACTCCTCATTCATCGCAATATCAATATCTGCGCCTCCAAGGTGTCCATTTTCCGGACCTCGGTATCCCCGCCGTCGATGAGGTTTCCCGACGACAGAGCCCTTAACCCATTGCCACTAGGCCGCCTCGTTTTAGACGTGATTGACCACGTTTGAATGGAATTCGCGCATAACAATAGCTTGCGGTGCCATGCTTCGTCTCGCCTGGCATGAACGCGTATGTACGCGCCTGGGTGCGAGTGCGGCATGAATATTAACTGTGCGATGTCCACCTGCACTGTACTACGCCACTGGACAAATTTGCTTTCGCGGATTTCCATTTTACTATCATTCACGCTGACTCATATTCACCCCGCTTTGCTTCCGAGGGATTCCAATATACCATGTGTCCCCGCTAACTTTAGGCAACCAGTTAAACGAAAAAAAATCAACATGCAAGGTACCATAACAGGGCCTACAGTGCTCGGTTGTCAGAAACCTGACGACCGAAAACCGTACATCGTAAAATCTCCATTTCCATTGTGTTTATAGATACTTTTTTTTCGATGAGCAGTTTGTCTGGCCGATAGCTGGGACACCTTATCTAAGAACAATCGTTAACTATTTCATGCTTCAATTAGCCGGAAGCGGTGCGTAGCAGTGGAGACTTCTGCCATTGCCCTTGTCCGGAGAGCATGGGTTGCCATGGGTTGCCCGTTTCCGGACTCCTATTGACGCGTTTCGCCAACCGCGTCCGGCAGTCCGCGGTAGCTTTATTCCAGCAGCTGTCAAGACGGCTCAGCAATAACCACTGCAGTAATACAGCGCATCACCCACTAGACAATCACCATGTTGAGTGGTTCCATCACCGGCGCAAAGCTGCGCTGATGGCGGCCGGCCGCCGCGACAACAGGTTAATCTCTCTTTCCATTCTACTTCCGGGGTTGCACGCCACCGTTAAAGAAAAACCCAGTTTCGCGCCTTCCCACCTCGTCTACGGTACCTCCTCAGCCATGCCCGCGAGCTAATCTGTCCTCTCAACGTGACCAAGTCCAGACGCACACCTAGTTCGTGTAGTGTCACCAGCTTTCGCACATTTCCACACGCCTACGATCTCCTCCTAGCCGAGCTCAACACCACAAGCCACCGTTAGTACAACGTCACCGACTGGACAGCACGCACCTAGTGTTTCCAGTCGACTCCGCTTGCAGCGCTTCCAAGGCACCCTAAACCGGTCCGCACCGTGTTGCACGCAGGGATAAGACGTTAACTCTGCCCTTCGGGGGCCACGACACTGCCGTGTCCCTCAGTAGGCTAAAACCGGTTTTTGTGGAACATCATGAGGCTGCTCCTGAGTAGGATTCTTCAAATTGCCTTGCTACGGCATCAATGGGACCGACAGCGCAAGACCCGTCGTTATTGCCCAGCCCCAAGCACGTGCGTTGGGACGACTCCGTCAACGAAAAAGGGGACCCCGTAGCGTCCAGAACACCTCGACGGCGCGCGCGAAATCCGCGAGCTCGAGCTCTGCAGCACAACGCTATCACCTTTTAGCTACCATGGCAGGTCGGCTTTGCATGCTTCGGTGACTCCTGATTTTAAAATGCGCAACACTTATTTTCGTGTTTTAAACCATTCTCCAGTCCCCCAAATAATGTTTCCGGTTAAGTTACTGAACATATATATATATATATATATATATATATATACATATATAATACTCCCAAGCTTAGTTCTAGTACATAAATATCAGCAACACGCAAAGTAGATGGGAAAATGGCGCCGAGGTAGGTCAATGACGTGGATTCGTATCCCACCTGCGGCCCTGTGGTTTTTCATCCACTATTCATTTTTACAGCGAAGCTGTTAAGGTCTCAGTCTCCGATGGTCGTGTCCGCGTGTAGAAAAAAAAAACTCTCATTGGCTCGAGAATTTTATGTTGTGAGAGGGTGCAAATGAAAAGGAGAACGGGGAGGGGGGGTTGACGTAAGTCGCGCCATCCAATACTCACGTTGGAGGGGGAGAGAGTAGTAGTAGAGTAGTAGAGGTTCGAGGTGGGAAAAGATGCATATTTCTGCAGCCCTTATAGGGAGCACGGCTCAGCATCTGAGGGGAGGGGAATGGGGGGGGGGGGAGAGTATGAGGCGCGCCAACCATTGGCGGTGTACGAAAAAAAGTAGGTCAACGAAGGAGTGGGGTGTGAGAGGAGGTCACGTTAGCGTCGGTTGTCTATACGGAGCTTTGGTCAAGGACTCTTGTATAGGAACGTCGTAGAAAAGCGTGAGGAACGCGCTAGGAACGCCGTCGCCTGCGCCAACCGACGCGTCCCATTTCCCGCAACGCGCTAGGAATGCCGTCACCCGTGGACGCCGAACCAGTTCTTTCAGAGCCGGGCATTGTATAGCCATCGTCTAAGTGTTAAAAAATACCCCATTGTGCTACTCGGAGCCGGTACCGAAGCCTCTTTCCCGAGTACGTAGCGAAGGGGTCGGTTTACCATTTTGTAGCCAAATTCAACATAGCAAATCCCAAATAAAGCTAAACCCCAACATAGCAAATCCCACCAGAGCGCCAGCTTCGGTGGACTTCCCTCTTCACAGGGTGGAAGGGCTCTGACGTTTTCATCTACTTTTCAGCACGACTCTTTTGAGCGGCATATATTGTCAGCGCTCTTATAAAAAAAGTCCAATACTCACCCCTGCAATGAACGCACAGCCAATATGCGACCATTGGAATAATAAGCCTTAGCGCCAGTTCCATTATTGACGATACAAAAACAAGCAAACTTTTCTAGAAAAAGAAAGGACATCATTAGATTTTCAATGTATGAAGGCTAGGCTAGGCTTCAATGTAGGTCAGAACAGCGTAGGAGGTGACCGCCTTTCATTCAAGAAATGTTTTACAGGTTATTTATTTACTTATGTATTTATTATTTATTTATTTATTCATTTAGTAATTCATTTAAGCCATCAGGGCTCGACTGCTGTGCAGAAGGGATTGGGTTGAGCAGGACAAACAAATAATGCAATGAGCCAGAAATAACTTTCTAATAATGCAAATTTGGCTCATGGTAAATGGAAAAAAAAATGTCAGCGCGCAGCAGGAAGGCAGGTTTGCAGTTATGTAGTATTACCTATTATCGCAAAAAAATTAAAAGTGAACGTAGTCAGAAATTAAAAAATTCAGGTTACAGAACGTAACTAGTTAATGTTCCATGAAACTTCTGATTATTAGTATCGTTTAGGATTTCTGTGTGACGGCGACTCCGTTGAATGGATGTACGGGGCAAGAAGGAGCGCATAAAATGTGTGACGAGATTTGTGCCTACTTTGTAAAGGCGAATAATACGATGTGATATATGTTTCGATGAAGATATCGCTTAAGAGGTGGAAACTTATGGTTAGTTTTATTCGCGGTTCGGTCACAAGTGGAACATATAAAACGACTGGTGTAATCTTGAGAAGTTCTAATATGGCGATAAGATCAACGGATCTCACACGGCCGATACATACTCTAACTCTGTTCGTATTTTTAGTTTTTATACTATAGTTATTTGAAAGAAAGTGGTGCATTATATTAGTAACGGATCAAATGACCCAAAGTTCGATTTGCATTGTTATTAATGTCGATACAAGCTGACCAGGTTAGATTAGTGATAATACGAACGCATAAAAACTTATATAAATATGCAGGTTTTAACGCTGTTAGGTAAGTACGTCGCAGAAGAGTTGTTTTGAATGGGAGTTGTTCGGATCATGTGACTTTTAGATCTGGCGTGGCACAAGGCTCCGTGTTGGGGCCACTTCTCTTTCTTGTTTACTAATAATAATATTTGTGGTGGTACGGAAATCTAGATACAACGGTTTGTATAGCTGTTGTGTCTGATGAGCCATAGTGTTTTCCACTGGAGGCGGAACTGAAGCGCATAGAAAAATAGTGTATCATTAATCATCATCATCAGCCAATATTTATATCCACTGCAGGACGAAAGCCTTTCCCTGCGATCTTCAATTACTCCTGCCTTGCACTACCTGATTCCAACTTGCGCCTGCAAATTTCCTAACTTCATTACCCCACCTAGTTTTCTGCCGTCCTCGACAGCGCTTCCCTTCTCTTAATATCCATTCTGTAACTCTAATGGTCCACCAGTCATTCATCCTACGCCTTACATGGCCGGCCCGCATCCATTTTTTTTCATCTCCTAATGTCAAATAGAATACCGGCTATCCCCGTTTGCTCTCCGATCCACACCACTCTCTTCTGTCTCTTAACGTTCGGCCTAACATTTTTCGTTCCATCGCTCTATGTGCGGTCCTTACCTTGTTCTCAAACTTCTTTGTTGACCTCCAAGTTTCTGCCCCATATGTTAGCCTCCAAGTTTCTGCCCCATACTTTTCTTTTCAACGACAGTGGTAAGCTCCCAGTCAGGATTTGGCAGTGCCTGCCGTATGCACTACAACCCAATTTTATTCTTCTGTAAATTTATTTCTCATGATCAGGGTCCCCTGTGAGTAACAGACCTAGATAAACGTACTCATTTACAGACTCTAGAGGCGGACAGGCGATCCTGAATTCTTGTTCCATTGCCAGGCTATTGAACATTATCTTTGTCATCTGGATATTAATCTTTAACTCCACCCTTACACTTTCTCGGTTAAGGTCCTCAATCATTTGTTGTAATTCGTCCCCATTGTTGCTGAATAGGACAATGTCATCTGCAAACCGAAGGTTGCTGAGATATTCGCCGTTGATCCCCATTTCTAAGTCGTCCCAGTCTAAGAGCTTCAATACTTCTTCTAAGCATGACGTGAATAGCATTGGAGAGATTATGTCTCCTTGTGTGACCGCATTTTGATAGGTAACTGTCTACTTTTCTTGTGGAGAACCATGGTTGCTGTGCAATCCTTGTAGATATTTGCAAAGTGGTTCACGTATGCCTGCTGTACTCCCTAATCACGCAATGCCTCTATGAGGGCTGGTATCTCTACTGAATCAAATGCTTTTTCATAATCTGTGAAAGCCATATAGAGAGGTTGATTGTACTCCGCACATTACTCGAGAACCTCATTGATGACATGGTTATGATCCATCGTAGAACATCACTTGCTGAAGCCAGCCTAGCTGTTCTCCTGGTTGGCTGAAGTCCATGGTGTTTCCCTGATTCTATTGGAAACTATCTTGGAGAATACTTTATGCAATACTGAAAGCAAGATAACGGGTATATAATTCTCCAATTCTTTAACGTCTCCCTCCGTATGGATTAGTATTAGACAGTTTTAGTTTAGCGTTAGCGTAATAGCGGGGTTACGGGAAATAGCGTTACCGTTCCGCAAACGAACTTTGCAGAAAGAGAGTTTTAGTATAGCGTGATAGCGTAGTTTACGTGCGGGACGCTATTCCATTACGCTTTGAATTTCGCATACACAGGGCACCTAATTCTATGTGTGTGTGCGTCCGGAAAGTACGATAGGCAGCGCAATGGAAGCCAGGAGCGCGTTGTATTTTTACTTCACATGTCCGTCGATCTGCAACGAAACAGACAAGCAGTACAAGCTGTCTACCATAGCCTCCGACATCCTCCCATCTCAGAGGCCATATGCCGTCGTCGCGCCTATCTTCCGACTTTAGCTACAGATGGCGCTCGCATCTCAGAAAAAAAATTTCTCTCGTTAGGTTTAGGCGCGTTCGAAACGAGAAGCGATCTCGAAAATTCCTCAAGATTAGCCATAACACTCTCTCGGCGAAGCGGCATGAGACTAAGCAAAAGCCGTTTACGCAGTCATTTGCTACGAACGAAGTGAATTCTACAAAAACAACGCCAAATTCAGTTCGAAGCGGGCGACCGGGACCGCCGCCATGTTTTACGTACACTACGTACACCACGCTAACACGGTAACGTTAACTCTGAGAAATAGCGTGCGCACGGTAAACGGTATGGGTCGGTTAGCGTTCTGCGCATGCGCACTTCGATCCCGCTATTCCGGTACGCCCGCTATTCCGGTAACCACGCTAAACTAAAACTGTCTATTATGTTGGCGTTCTTCCAGCTCTCTGGTACACTTGAAGTCGTGAGGCAATGCGAATAAAGGGCCGCAAGCTTTTAAGCATGATAATGATACCTAACAGCCGCCACAGTGTGGCTACATTGAAGAGAAGGAAGACGACGAGTTTTCGCTTGATGTAGCGTCTTCATTTTGGCCTCCGTTATCTTTCCAGTAAATAAAGTGTAAATAGCCTTGGGCATCAGTTACATGTAACATTATCACCTCCATATTTGATTAAATCAACTGTTATTCCATCTTCTCCAGCAGCTTTTCCCCTGGTCATGTCTTGCAAGGCCCTTCTCACTTGATCGCTAGTTATAGAAGTAGCCTCTGTATCCTTTTCATCACTACTTCGAATGAAAGTAGCTTGGCTGCTCTGGTAACTGTACAGGCCAGTATAGGATTGTTCCGCTGCTTTTACTATGTCATCGAAATTACTGATGATATAACCCTGCTTATCGTTCAGTGAATACATCTTGCCTTGTGCTATGCCAAATTTTCTTCTCACTAATTTCATGCTTCGTCCCTATTTTACTGCTTCCTCAATCTTTTCCACGTTATAATTTCGAATATCCCTTACTTTCTCCTTGTTGATCAGTTTTGACAGTTCAGCGAATTGAACCTGCTCTCTCGAGTTTGACACTTTCATGTTTTGCCATTTTTTTATTAGGTCCTTTGTTACTTGGAAGAACTTACCTATAATGACAGTGATGTCACGTACTACGCAACAGTGACGGACTGTGACTGACGATGAGTGTGCAGTGTTATGTGCTCTCTCTCTCTCTCCTCCCCATCTTTCATTCCCCCTCATCCCGCTCCCATGTGTATGGTAGCAAACCGGTTGTGCTGAACTGGTTAACCTCCCTGACTTTCCTTCTCCACTCTTTCCTTCCTTCCTAACCTATAATGGTTGCCTTGGTGCCTTGTTTCCCACTTCAATTGCTGCTTCTGAGATCAGCCTATAGTTACGGTTTCATTCATTTCCTATATGTTGTCTTCATCTTCCTCTTCTAAAGCTACATATTTATTTGCGAGCACCAGCCTGAATTGGTCTGCTATTACTCTTACTGTGTCTAGGTTGGCCTGTTTTTTCTTGACTAATTTTATTCTTTCTCTCCTCAAACTGAGAGTTTTCCTAGACCTCACTAACATATGGTCACTGTGCTTTACCCTTCCTAACACTTCTATATCTTGCACTATGCTGGGATCGGCAGAGAGTATGAAATCTATTTCATTCCTTGTTTCGCCATTAGGGCTTTTCCAGGTCCACTTCCCGCGTCTGCGCTTCCTGAAGAAGGTGTTCATTATTCGGAGCCTACTCCTTTCCGTGAATTTTACCAACATATCTCCTCTATAGTGTTCCTAGAATCGATGCCGCAGTTGCCAATTGCTCACTCACCAAGCTACTTTTCCCCTACTTTTGCATTGAAGTCGCCCATGACTACAGTATACTGAGTTTGTATCTTCCTCAATGCTAATTCAACATCTTCATAAAACTGTTTTATTTCTTCATCATCGTGACTTGAGGTTGGGGCGTCCATTATACCTCCTACTCAGCTTTATTACGACTGCTACCCTCTCATTAATGTTGTAGAATTCATCAATGTTGCCCGCTATGTCCTTATGGACTAGAAATCCTACCCCGAATTCTCTCTTATCAGTAAGGCATCTGTAGTGGAGGATGTGGCCGTTAGTCAGCCCTGTATAAGCATCACCAGTTCTTATAACCTCATTAAGGCGAATAATGTCCCAGGCAATGCCTGATAATTCCTCAAATAGCCCTGCTAAGCTAGCCTCACTCGATAGGGGGCGCGTGTTGAACTTTGCCAGGTTCAGTTTCCAGTGGCGGCCTGTCCGGACCCAGAGATTCTTGGCACCCTCTGCCGCGTCGCAGGTCTGACTGCCGCCTTGGTCAGGTGCTCCGCAGCCGCTGGGGACTAAGGGCCATGGGTTAATTGTAGGAGTCATGAGGGAGGTAGTGGCCGAATACTGCACCAGGGAGGCCAATTCCTGTTCTGGTGAGGGAGTGACTTTGTTGAAGCTTAGTGGGCCTTTCTAATTTGGTTGCGCCTGGAGTAGTATAGCCCCTCTAGCTCTCGGATATATTTTTTGCTGGTGTCAGGTGCCACTGTGTGCCTGAAAATATAGCGAACTGGAGGAGGATTCGAACTTACGACCTTCAGATTAGAAGCACGTTGTTGTATCTCTGTTCCACGCTACCACTCTGTGTCATAAATAGTATGTCCCTTATCATAATAAATTCGTGTACACTTTGCCTTTAGTAGAATGATTAACAAAATCGCTTATAAGAAATAAAAAATTATCCCTCAGCCAGGTATTTAGTTCTCCTGCTGTCAGACGATGGCTCTTGGCCAGAACATGTTAATACCGCAGTTAGAAGAGCAGGGCGTGCCCCCTTGGCTTCGTGCAACTAAGTTCAAAACACTTAACCATTGACGTAAAAGAAGCAGCGTATAAAACATGCGTTTTACCAGCTTTGGGGTATGCTTGCCCTGTGCGCGATCCATTTTATGGTGTACAATGCACCAGAAAAAATCCAATTCGTCGCGGGAAGATATGTCTTGGGGTGATACGGCCGCTTTGTAAGTTTAACAGCAATGAAAAAAGAACTTGGTATGATCCATTTGTTTAAACGACGAAGCAGGTGACGCCTTATGCGGTTTTATTCAATCTCATCTGCTCATCAGAAGGGCCCGCATTGCGTTTCCTCGCCTTAAAGTACTACACTTAAAGTTAGGCAGAACTTTTTGTTGGACTAGTTGGTGCATGTTACTTAAGTACTAAAGCGCCAAACAGACGACACAAGAAGAGACACGGACGAGCGCTCGTGTCTGTCCATGTGTCGTCTGTTTGGCGCTTTAGTACTTCAGTAAAGTTAAGGCCGTACGTCTCCAGGTATGACTACTTTGATTTTTTTTTTCTCAGAACCGCTGCCTGCGGATGTGGTGTACCTCAACGATGTTGATGTGTGCAGCACGCAATAATGCCTTAATGACATTTGGTTCATGCAAGTATACAGAATAATATTCAAGTAATCTGTGAAACGCGCATTATTATACATTCGTTACCATTCATTTCTATGAGCCATTCCTAACAACCGTTAGTTAGGTGTCAAGGTCAGAGTGAATGCTTAATATCTTTGAATTTTTTTAAAAATCTTTATACATAATTTCATCATCAGTGAACAGATGAACACTGAATATTTTAAAGCGAAAGCTTTATTAACATAGTCGAGCCGAGTTTCCCCGCCGACAGCAATTTGAGTTTCATTTGACCGCAGCTGCGCCATTGCCTTGGCAACACGGTTAGCGCACGCGCCGAGCTCCGTCGTCGCCGCGTGCGCTAACCGCCGCCGCCGGCTTGGCGCATGCGCTCTCCGCAGCTGGGACGCCGCCTGATCACGTGACTCACCACGTGCCTGGCTAAGAGGAGCGCCGCGCTCGCCTCGTCAGTACGAGCTTGGCCAAGGATATGAGCGAGACCAGCTCGTCTTCTCTGAACGCTGCGCGGGAGAGGGAGGCTTTCAGCCGCTGTCGGCAAGTGGCGTCTGACCACCCCGCGGATATCGTCCGGCGAGCTGCTTGACTGGAGAGGGTCAAGAACGCCAAGCGCACGAAGCTAGCGTCGGAGACTGAGGAAGAGCGAGCCGTTCGGCTCCCTAAATGCTTAGACTTCTCGACTTATAATTTATGTCTGGCTTAACAATGAGTGTATTAACATCATCAGCAGCAGCGTATATTTATGTCTACTACAGGACGAAGGACTCTGCCTGCGATTTCTAATTACCCTTGTCTTGCGCTAGCCGATTCGAAGTTGCGCCTGCAAATGTCCAAACTTCATCACCTCACCTAGTTTGCGGCCGTCCTCAACTGCACTTCCCTTCTCTTGGGATCCATTCTGTATCCATGAGTGTATACCTATGTATAATGATTACAGCAAAATTAAAGGTTAACCAACTGAAACCAAGACTTAACCAGGCTTATACCAGACTTAACCAGGCTTAACCATACTTATAATCGCGAGCTGTTCACGGTTGTTGTCAGCTTCTCCTGTCCCCTTTCTTTCGTCACCTCTGGAGTACTCAAGGCAGTGTACTAGAACCTCTACTGTATTTAGTTTTCATTAACGACTTGCCGAATAACCTATCTTCTTGTTTGCAATTATTTGCCGACGACTGCGTTTTATACCGTGCGAATAACTGTGCCGCTGACCACTTGGCACTCTAAAATGATCTTGAACGTATCAGTCATTGGTGTGCTAAGTGGCTCATGGCCCTGAGCATTTCAAAATGAAAGTTAATGTCCTTCTCCAGAGAAACCTTTAACTCTCACTTTTCGTATCCCATTGATACTAACAAAGTTGACTGTACTAAAGAATACAAGTACTTAGGCGTCTTTCTCACGGACAATCTCTCGGGGACTAGTCACATCACTTCGATATCAGCTAATGTTTCGAGGTCATTAGGATTTCTACGTCGAAACCTAGGAGCTGCGCCTTCCCCACTACGAAAACTAGCTTATTTAACTCTATAGTGTGACCGCCAATTGAGTACGCCTCTTCCATGTGTAATCCGCATCAAAAATATCTCGTCGACCTCCTGGAAGGCATCCATAATAGAGCGAGCCGTTTTATTACAAGTAACTACAGCAATCTGTCAAGTGAAACCAAAATAAAAAACTCCACCTCTCTTTGCAACCACTGTCTATACACCCCGTGTCATTGCTCTGCTATTACTGTTTCATCGATTCATTCACGCGGCTGGTCTGTCATTACCAAACCTGAAAAAAAGCATCTTCAACGTAACAACGGCTGCATAATACCTTTAGCTATACCCGAGTTTATGGCAATACATCCGCATTCAATTTTTCAGCTTTGCCTCGTGTGATACGTTTAAGAACGCTCTCCCAGACGACATTGCCTCCCACTCAAAACACAGTGTATTTCGTGATCTTCTATTCGAAGATTTTTTTACACTTACCTGTATAGCACATTTTGGCTTTCTTGTCTCGCTTGAATTCTTCTACGTGCTTATTAAACATTTGGAGTGTTCATTTCGATTACGTACACGTGCACTTAGTGGCGCTCATGCCATGTGGTGTAATTACTTTATTATCACATTTGATTGCTGTGTTTTTGCAGCTATCTCTGTTTATTTTTGTGTTATATATTTCTGATATATTTACGATGTTTGGATATTTCTCTTGTCTTACTAATGTATTTTTAATGCTTATATGACCATGTACATCCCCCCTTACCCAATGCCTTCTTGTAGGCCTGTCAGGTACTGTAAATAAATAAACCACGCTTTCGCTTTGCATATCCAGGGTTAGCTGAGCTAAGCCGCATTGTTTTTTTTTACCTAATTGCATTGTGGTGTCACGCTTACAAAATTCAAGCCTAACTTGCTTGAGTCGCAGTTAAACAAATGAAATACACGGTTTCGTAAGAATTCAAGAGACTTCAGAATTTAAGCCGGCGATTAGCACTTACTAACTTTCGCCTTCCCTCTCCTTATAGTCGTGTTCCTTTGTGTTTCTAACGAGCAATTGTTGTATACAATTGTGTATACATAATACATCGATTAATATCAAGTTTACATCATGCACTGATTCGAAAGCTGTACAATTGGTTGATACTGATTACACCAGCATATTTATATAGCGTAAAATATTACGATTTGCTTCCCCGCAGCACCAAGTCATCATTCTCTGGTTTAATTATGAGCTGTGCAGATAATTAACGAATACTCAGTACTGCCAATTTTCATACGTAATGCGATGCATGTAGTAGGCACCCATTTGTCCTTGGTCAGCTCATCTATGCAACGACTTCACATATTTAGAAATGGAGCAAGTTACGTCGGATGTACGTGCAAAGCTTAATTCGTGTCGGTTATTTACGGCTTTATGCGAGCGTTATAATAAAATTTTAAGAAGTCTTGAGAGAACTAGCACGCGACACTGGCTTTCACTGTCGAAGAAATGAGGGTCAAGCGTACATACTTTCCAACATCATATGCGAGCAAAGTTTTAAGCTGTGTGTTAATACTCCCTCAATTAATATTTCTGCTGAAAATGCTCGACAGAATCAACTTCGCAGAAAATTTTGCCGGACTCTGTAAGGTCGCACAAAGGCGGTGCGTTTTTTTTTAGTTTGCCAAATTACATCTTGATAATATTGCAGCCATTCGAAAAGAACAGGACGTCTGTAAGACACCTTGTAGCGTAGCTCTTTATAGTTTCTGGAGCACACGGCAGTAGCCTCTACTAAATTATTTATTCTAACCGTTATACCATTCCAAAAGTAAGCATTTAGTGATTTTTAGCCAACCAGACGCCCTTCACATTAAGATCTCTGAATCTTCAATTTTACAGCGAAACTGTTGTAGGCTAGGTTCCAGGAGTTCGCGTCCGCCAACAGACCGAAGTAGATCAACAACTTCAGATGCGTTGCGCCATCTTGTGGCATCGTATGATAATGTCGGGATGGCGGCGTTTTTAAACATCGGGATTGTAAATAACTTGTGCGCAACAACGCGCGTTTCGTAGGACCTTATGGTTGCTTCTTGATGATGATGATGATGATGCCTACCCTTTGTACCGGGCAGGCATGGCTACCTCAATACCACGCCCTAGCCAAAAAGAACTTCTGCTTTAAAAAAACATGGGCTCACCCTGGCGGCCACGTGAGCGCGTCAGCCGTAGTATGCGCGCGGCGATTGGCGTATCCGTCTTGAATAAAAAGCCGTCATAGTCTCTCCGATATGGTTTGTAGGTTCTTCGTGCGTTAGCGCACATCGCTCCGTAGCATCGCGCCTCGTTGCGGCACCCATTGAAATCTCAGGGGTTTTCGTATAACGTGACGTATCTTCTCCCCCGGCGGCCACGTGTGTGTCGTGCTAGTACGCGCGCCGCGATTGGGCAGTGAGGCTATAAAATCAAATAAAACTTTGTCTCTCTTCTACAATCATGTACGTGCACTTGTATGTGAAGTTTGCGTTTAGCGCCGTTGTACATCACTCCGGAGCGTAACGCCGGCTGAAACTCACGTCGCTCCAAAGCGTAGCGCCACCTCGTGGCACCGACTGAAATCTCCGGGGTTTCGCGCCGGAAAAGGAATGGCGCCGCGGCCGCGGAAGGAGACCACCAACGTTCAGCGGGCCGCGGACGCCAAGCGTAAGCGTGCTGCCCGTCAGGACCGTGAGGCGGAAAGAAATGCGAACCGTCCACGTGCCCCCGATCCCACAAATTTGGAACAACGTTTCACCGGAACAACAGTCAGTCACCACATGCACAGCTTGGCTGGTCATCTAACTTCACAGAGTGGAATGGCACTGAATTTTCTTTGCTTTTCTTCCTTTCAAAGCTGGTTTACAAACATATTGTCACGAAGTAGTGACAATGAAGAAAACATCGGCAATAATGTTAATGACGAAACTAGCTTTTTATTGGGCGTACATGTGCCCAAAAAATAGGTTTCATTCAAAGAACAACGATATCAGCCAACACAGTCGTCAATCGTTGAAAATCTGAGCAGTGGGTCCAGCGTGTAGGCTTTTATACATGTCAACGAAAGTTCCAGAATAATCGCTGGTGTCCGCGTGTCTTCAAGAAAGTACTACACAATTCGCGCCACTGATCAAATTTCCAACGTGCCGCAGATCATTTATGCCTTGCGTTTTCGTGAGAAGACCGATGGCACAGCGTCAGGCTTTAGGCATTGCCTCTTGAGCGGCATGCCGAGGCTTGTCAGCACAGCCGGGCTGGTCACACAATCATCACCGACGAAGTGGTTCGCGCAAATGAAGTCATTTTTAGAGGTCTCCAGGCTTTGTGTCATGGCTGACAGGCAGGTATCTAAAGTTTATGCACCTTCTCGTCCCTGGGAAACGTGTGCGACGGCGTGTCATGACCGACGATGCTGTTATAACAGCAATGTCTGGGCATTTCCTTCAGCCGCAACGAACGCGTCAATACCGAGCGACGACCACGGGAAGGCGCATGTAAGACGCAACACCTGCGTGGAGTGCCGACGGGGATGATGTTTCAGACGTAGCACGTGCGAAGATCGCCGAAAGGGGCTAAACAAACGCTGCAAGGTACCGACACCCCCGGAAACACTGCGACGGCTGTGGCCGACCTTGGCCGCGCGCGCTCGCGCTCGCGGGTGGGTGTTATGACGTAAAATTTCAGCTTCTGCCGGCGGCCACTTGGAGGCAAGGCGCAACAGAAAATTGCGAAAAGAGATTTCTCGTTCTCTTTTAAAGAAGCTTGTTGAATTCGTCATTTTCAACAGTTCAAGTTTTGTCCTGACGCAAAAAACCACCCGCCAACTTTTGTGTCCATACCCCTTTAAATTAATGCAGGTTATTGATTTTTTGGTACAGTTTCTACGACAGCGTGTTAGCTGTAGACCATAATAATTTCGACGATATTGCTGAGAAATCTAGGAAGCCGCATGGCTCCGACTTCCTGCACGACGAGAGACAGAGGAAGCCGCATCGGTCACCAAGGATGGCACGCGAGCACCGCAGTTAGGCCCAGGGAGTAAGAGCGAGAAATGCGGAGAGCGCGCCGGCTTCCGATAGCGAGACGGCGGCAACCGCACTCGAGCGTCACGTGACTGTATCGCCGACGACAACCCGTCTTGCCCCGCGACATCGCGTTGCTGTGTCTGCTCCGTCGAGGCGCATTGATTACGTGGCGCCGCGGCGATGCCCTCTCCCCTCACGCAGCAGCTGTCACTCTTTCGCGCCAGCAGGTGTTCTAGTTCGCCCGCTCTGCTGCATCGAGGCACGTTCGTAACGTGGCGTCGTACCCAATGTGAACTTAGGTACCGTTTCACTGGCTGCAACAGACACCAGCTTTTTCGCTCAATGGACAATTCAACGATTTCGCATCAAAATGCCATGGCCTAAATGAAAATTATGTTTACTGCAATGACTGTTATTTAACTTTCTCTCTTAAACGCAACAAAATTCATTCGAATCGGTTCAGCTGTTTTCTTCTTAAAGCATTGTTGCGTTTTACATGTATTTGAGCAGCCGGAATCCGAGACATGCCCGAGCTAAAGCTTCCTCTTAAACAATTCATCACGCCGATTGTACAGGGAACCCACGAAACATCACGGTGATATACGGCAAGCCTGCGGCCACACTGTAGCACAATTAAAACGCAGGCACCCTCCTTACTCCTTTCTTGCTAAACCGTTTCCACAGGGATGGCACACCACCACCCATGAGTGGGTTCTGTTCCACGTGCAAATGTCGCGCTGATCTCAAGCACTAGTGTGGAGAGTGCCCCCTCGACATCCCACCAAGGCGCCCTGGCCACAATAAAGCGGGGACCCTGGCATTCTTCTCTCCGGACTTGTGCCTGCCCGGACCCCACGCCTCCGGACCATGCCATCGAGCTCTGGCGAGCACTGCTCTTGTACCTCCAGGACGCGGCGGCACCACCGGTCGGCGATCGGCTCCGCCATAGCCACAAGAGTCATGCAGCCCCCTCTTAGATGCCCCCAAGACGTTCGTTAATAAAACGAAGGCAGCCTCACCCTTCCCCCTTTGCAATAATAGCCCCTTTTCCACCATAGTGCTCTTGGCTCATTTTAATGTGGAATAAACGTGGTTTCATTCATTCAAATAAAACCAAAAGCACTCATGAAAAAAATTTGGTGGAAGCTTCGCGGGAGCACTTATCCAGGCCAGACAAATCATGCCGATGAGGTGTCTGGTCAGGTGTCTAGCAAAACTGTCGATTCATTGCCAGTCGAGCGCCGTTGAGAGGGTTGATACATAAGCGCACTCGATTCCAAGTGCTGAGGTGACGCAACCGTCTGGGGGTGTCAAAAAGTCAATTAGGGGGTTTTACGTGCCAAAACCACGTTCTGATTATGAGGCACGCCGTAGTGCGGGACCCCGGAAATTTGGACCACCTGGGGTTCTCTAAGGCGCACCTAAATCTAAGTACACGGGTGTTTTCGCATTTTCCCCCCATCAAAATGCGGCCGCCGTGGCCGGGATTCAGTCCTGCGACCTCGTGCTCAGTCTTGAGGGTGTGCTTCTTGTTGTGTTTTCTTTAGCTGTTCACCATGGCTTATGTCATGGCGCGAATTTAGAATTATTTAAGGTCGGTACGCGTGGTTTTCGTGGTGGCGAAAAATTGAAACTGAATGAAATGTCCCTAATTTCTGGGTTTGACACGGCAGGCTTGCAGATCTGAACAATTCTCTTGAAGGCCCGAACTCTCAGCCTTTCTCATATAAAAAGAGCCGCAGTTTCGCCCGAAAGAAGAAGCACCGATTGAAAAAACAAATTAGTAGACAGCTATAGACAGCTATACGAAGTAAGGACAGTAGTTTTATCGGCCGTACAAACTTGGAAATATTCGCTTGCTAACTAAATCAAGAAACAAGGTGTCAGCGCGTACAAGCAAAAATGAACACATCACGCTTGATCACCGCGGACACTCGCTGTCAAAACGCTGGCGTCAGGAAGTGTGGATACAGCAGTGAGCGAAGTGACCTTCGTGCTGTGTATCGCTTCAACGCAAACAGTGGGCGTCAAGAACACCGCACGCACAAAGGTATGAGCCGCCTGCAAATTTCTTTCAAGATGAGGCGGGCGACCACGCGCAGAAGCGCAAACTTATGCAGTTGGTGCCGGAACAGAGTGTCGTCCACCCTCGCTCCCGCACTGCCTCCCTCCCTGCACGCGCGAGATACAGCCGCAATCGGCGGTTCCCGTGCGCGGTCGCGAAAGTGCAGTTCCTGTCGGTGATCGACGCCGCCCCCTCCCCCCTCCCTCCCTCCCTCCCTCCCTCCCATCTCCCCATGGCATTTCCCACGACAGAAGACTGCGCGTTTCCTGTCAGCTTCCCTCTCTTGCGCGGGCCAGATTGAGCCGCGATCGTCGGCTCCCGTCGCGCGCTTTCAGAGACTCAGGCAGCAGTGGCGACGACGAAAGGACACATCCTAACCTACTGTCTGCACTCTTTGCAGATACCGGCATATCATCAAGAAAAGTGACCTGGACAGCGCTGCCGAAAGCGCCATCTACGCGAGCCTCCTGCAGCTTCAAGCTTATCAAGAAGTCTGTTTCTTGGGGGCATGGTCTTTTTGGAACTGGCTGCACTCAGGCAGCAGCGGCTGCCTGAGTGCAGGCAGCCGCTGGAATAAACTCACTAACATACAAAAACAAGCTAAACGTAACTGCTACTTCATGATGTTTGATGGTGTCACTAATTCCAAACAATTATGGAATAAACTAAATTCTATGATATCTACTAAACAAGTGACCAACGATATTAGTGAGTTGTCAATCAACAATGAAACGTGCAAGGGTACAGTGTTAGCAAACAAGTTCAATGAGTATTTTACCTCTTTGGTTGACAGTACTCATAATTGCGATCCATTAGCTTATTTGGCTCCCGCTCTAACTGATTCTTTGCTAATCCCACAGACGTGCAAGAGGTCACCAGTGTTTTTCGAAATTTCAAAATGAGTAAAAGCGAAGACATAGATGGCTTAAAATTAGAACCAATAATATTTACTTTAGATCTCATATGTACTTGCTTGGTACACATTAATAATCTCGCGTTTACCACAGGAGTGTTTCCTCAGAGAATGAAAACCGCTAAAGTAATGGTTATATATAAAAGCGGAGATAAAAGCAATTTAGGTAACTATAGACCAATTTCTATTTTGCCAGTTTTTTATAAGGGGTGTGAAAAACGCATTTTCATTCGACTGTCTGAATTCTTTAATAAACATAGCGTTATTACGTCGTCACAATTGGGCTTTCAGTCGCCTGTCAACCGAAAGTGCCTTACTTTACCAAAAGAAATTGATTCAAAAAAATATGAAAGCAAAAACCTTAGGAATATTCCTTGATTTCTCTAAGGCATTCGACAGGATAAATCATGCTACAATGTTAGAAAAACTCCATTGTTATGGCGTTCGCGGTGTCATTATAACTATAATAAAAAGCTATTTGTCAAATCGGCAACAGTGCGTATCAATCAACCGAGAGCTGTCATCATCCCTGAAAGTTAGGAATGGGGTACGCCAAGGCAGCATATTGGGACCTCTGTTATATAATATTTTATTAATGATATTGTACAAATTGACAGCTCTGTAGATTGTGTAGTGTATGCGGATGATACCATTCTATTTCTTTCTGGTGAAATGGCTGATGACCTCATTACGTCTGCTAATGAAGTTCTAAATAAAATACATGCATGGACTGTGGCAAATTCACTCCACATTAATTGCTCTAAAACCAACGCTGTAGTATTCCGTGGGAAATCCAAATTTTACGAAACGTCTCTGAAGCTAACCCTTAATAATAACGAAATTGAATTTTCCCAAACAGTTAAAACTCTTGGTTATCTCTTTGACGAACATATGGCATGGAATTACCATACTGAACACATAAATCAAAAACTTTACAGAGTTTTAGGTGTGTTGCGTCGGTGTCAAAATATACTACCTGTAAGACGAAAACTATTATTATATAACGCTCTTTTTTCTTCACAATTATATTATTGCCCGTCTGGTTTGGGCCACAGGCTCTAAAGCATCATTAAATAATCTAGTAGTGTTACAAAAAAAGGCCCTACGGTGCATTGAAGGTGTATCACATAACGCGCACACCGCTTCTTTATTTATAAAGTATAGTATTTTAAGAGTAAACAGTTGTTACGAATACCAACTTTTGTCAACATTTAAATCAGAAATACGCAGAGGAAGTACCCTCTTACGTACTGTGGCCGATTCGCAACCAAATCCTAGCTGGCAGTCGCGTCACTCGACATACAGAGAATTGGTATGTACCATGTCCTCGCACTAATTAGGAACTCCAATTATTACATTTCCGTCTTCCGAGTGTACTGAACAAGTGGAATTTAACAATTGAAAGTTTAAGTATCTTGTCTAGAACTGATATATTACGTAGGATGTGCTGATTGTGCTATTCATGAATATTAGGTCATTTTTGTGATGGCTAATTAGTGTCATTCATTTATCTGTTGCTTTGTTTTTGAATGTTTCTTATGTATTTCAGAGTTTTATTTTACGCTTTGCTGTGACAGGCCACATGCGTGTTTCTTTTGTGTTGTCACTCTCCGCTGCCTGTAATTTTGTTATTTTGTTTTGTTTACCGGGTGATGGGGCCAGTCAAGCTGTGAATTGCAGCTTTTTTCCCATCACACCCAACCCCGTCTATGTGTACGTTTATGTACTTGCCATGCGGTTAAATAAATTCAAACTCACACATACAGCAACCGGTGCACTGCGACGGTGTTGTCGCCGTTGGACATTATACGGAAGGTCACGGCGACGACGACCGTGACAACGACGACTGAAATACGCTTGGACTGTCCATATAATTGCTATCGCAATGATAAATTTACCTCTCTCTCCCTCTCCTGGAAGCGCTTATGGAAGGCCTTAATTGGTGTTAGGTGCCGATAAATTTTTCTTAGCTTAGTGCAGTCTATGACATATCTGACACACGCAGACGTTTTTCCGAGGTATGTTCATATCTTTCTATGCGTTAAGTGATATTACGTGACTCATATGCGAACAGAATTAAGAAAAAAAATTAAAAAATTATATTATGGGGTTTACGTGCCATAACCACGATCTGATTATGAGGCACGCCGTAGTGGGGGACTCCGGAAATTTGGACCACCTGGGGTTCTTTAACGTGCACCTAAATCTAAGTACATGGGTGTTTTTAATAGGTGCATGTGATTATTAGCAGAGTACCCGCTCTGCTCTGCTAAGGCGTGCTCGTGACGGGGCGTCGAAGCCAATAGGAATTTAGGTGTCGTTTCTCTGCTAGAGACTACAGACGCCGGCTTTTCGCTAAATCGCCTATTTGACGCTTTCGCATAAAAATATTGAAAATGAATACCTAATTAAGAAAAACAACTTACAGAGGGCGCATTGAAAGAGCCAGGTCAGCTCTTTCTATTCAATGTATTTATTCGATGTTATAAAGGTAAGTCAAACGTAGCGTTAAAATAATTATTACTTTTTAGTCACGGGATAATTATTTTCGTGGGGCAGCAATTAGTAATCGTAATCAATTACATTTTGGAAAGAAGTAATTGTAATTGCAATCCGTTACTTTTCTTCTGTGACCTGGACAAGTCTGCTCTGGAATGAGCTCTAAACAAAAGAAATAAGAAAGAACTCACAGAACAGTTACTAGTTTATAAAAAATACGGCAGATCCCACGCCCTGTGGTAATCGAAGCAGTGTGCGGAGAGCCTACTAAGTTAACGAAACGACCATGAGAGCGCCTAGACGTAGGCGGCTGTTTCATGACCTACATGACACGTATGTCATGTGTTCCTCAGGAGTCCCTTCAGCTAGGCCTAAGAGACCTTAAGGTGAAAGCCTTAGTCTTGGTCATGACTATGAATCATCCTTTAGTGTTTCTTTCACTTAGTACCCATGTCAAACCTATTTCAGTTGGTTCTGAGGGTTAATATTTTCTCGCATGGTCATTCTTGCTGATTCATGCTCATGACTATGGCTTCTACTACCATCCTTTAGTGTTTCCTTCACTTGGTACCCACGTCCGAACCCATTTCAGTGGTTTTTAGTGTTAAGCTTTTTTTACTGAGTCATTGTCATTTTTGCCGAGTCATGCTCATGACTATGACTTCTACCAGCGTTCTTTAGTGTTTCCTTCATTTAATTCCCTCGTCCGAACCCATTCGAGCAATTTTTGAGTGTTAATCTTTTCTGGCTGAGTCATTGTCATTTTTGCTCAGTCATGGCGATGGCTATGACTTCTACCATCGTGTTGGCTTCACTTAGTGCCCACGTCCGAAACCAATCCAGTGGTTTGAGTGTTAATCTTTTTCGCTGAGTCATTGTCATTCTTGCTGAGTTATGCTAATGACTATGAGTTCTACCTGCACCCTTTAGTATTTCCTTCACTTCGTACCCATGTCCGAACCTATTTCACTTGTTTTTGATTGTCAATATTTTTGCTGCGTCATTTTCATGACATACATGACACGCATGTCATGACCTATCACTTATGTTCGTCATACACTATTGTAATAGTATGTCAATTTTGATATATACCAAGTTAACGATCTTTACAGCACCACAGGGACCACGTATTGATGGCGGACGCATTTTATTCATTGGTCAAGAGCCACGAATGGATTAATCAACTCCGGGCTGTCCAGAAGGCCCACGATGCGGCGGTGAGGCTTGGCCTTCCCGTCCCAACGTGGGAGAGGCCCGCAGTCTTGCCCCTATGAAAACGGGGTGAAGATTCTTCAGGACCTAAATAAATGTTACCACCACCACCACCACCAAGTTAACGAAACGACCGTGAGAGCACAAAGACGTAGGCGGCTAGATAGATAGATAGATAGATAGATAGATAGATAGATAGATAGATAGATAGATAGATAGATAGATAGATAGATAGATAGATAGATAGATAGATAGATAGATAGATAGATAGATGCCGTCAAAGTAGCAAATGTTCGCCAAGAAATGCTTCGCATTTAAAATACGATACGCGTTAGCTGTGTAGCAAATTAGATGTTTTCGCTCCCGATTTGGAGCTCGCCGAGTGGCTATGGGATCAAAAGGTCCTGCTTCGTGGATGACGTTTCAGTGTAGAGGATGAATCGAGGCAAAACTACCATGATACTGCGGGTGCAACCTGTGTGTTCCGCCAAGACCGGACTGAGCATAGCGTTGACAGTGCGTCCACGTCGCGACGCCGTTTTCAAAATCAAATGCATTCCGCGTCTCTGGAGACTGCGAGCGTCGATGATAGGGAACGCACGGCAACTTCCCCGATGCTAGGGGTGAAATCGTGGTGTACCATCACCTGTGATGAAGTGACTCGTAGGGACCTTTCTTATGCGCCCAGGACAACCCCATGTGGTGTTGTAGGAAACCACGACCCTATATTCCTTTTGCATTTGTGGAAGCAAACGCGACGTTGCGTGTACTTACACCAAGTGAAACACCTCATTGCGTGTGACATAGGAGTACCCTCTCGCGCGAGCCCAAGATCCTGTGACGCCGCCGACGTCAACGACAAGAACATGGGCAACAATCTAGGAAATCGTCACGCTTTAAGATATACCGTAAAATCAAGTGATAGTTAGGTCCGTTTATTATTGCGATAGCAATTATATGGACACTCAAAAGCAGATTTCTGCCGTCGGCGTCACCGTCGCCGTCGCCGTGAGGTTCCGTATGACGTCAATGGAGATGAAATCGCGACCGCGTGCCGCCGAACGCTGTATGTGCGAGTGAAAGGGCGCGAGGGACGCGCTCTTTCACGGGGAGTGAACGCACGGCGGAGAACAAACGCGCGTTCCGCGCCGTGCTTGCTTAAGGGCTGCAGAAGTAGGCGTCTCTTTCCTGCTTTACAATCACCATATATGTGGAGCAAACGCGCCTTCTTCCGATGCGCGAGAGGCCGTGGGGGAGGGAAGGAAGAGGGAGGGAAGGGAGGCGACGTTTAGCTGCGGCACCAAGTGCCTATTTATATCAGAGGCTCCGGCAACAGTCACCAACGCCGCACGCATTTTGAGCGAACGCGGGCAAAACACCGACGGCGTCGACAACAGTTCTGCGCGTTGCCGGTGCTGCTGCATGTCCAAGTTTATACAGCTGATAAAGCTAATATCATTACTCCGTATAGCTCTCTACAAATTTGCTATCGCAATTGATGCTTCACCTTTCAGGTGAAACTGCGACAACTTTTTTTTTCGACGTATGTATACATAAAACGACGAAGTTTTCCATATTTTTAGCCGGACACGCTTAGCTCAACATAAACCTATGACCTTCGAACTTGCGCATCCCACGCATGAGGACGAAGGGATGTCCAAGCTGAAATGATGACGAAATAATTCCGACGATAGAATAATGACGAGGATGGTATGACGACGATGATCTGACGACTGCATGCGGCAATGTAACGACAATGATGAAATGACACGATGGCATGACGACGGCAAAATGACGGTGATGGGATGACATTGACCGAATTACAGCAACGGCAAGCCGACAAAGGACCGACAACGAAAGATTAGCGACGATAAAGCGACAACAAAAGCACGACACCGACTGCATGAGGACAATGGCAGTGCGACGATGGAATTATGGCAATCGAATGACGATGGCTAGACAACGGTGGCCGGATGACACTAATGTGACGACAATGGCGCGACGACGACTTGAGCACAATCTGATGACGAAAATGAAACGAAGATGATGGCACGTCTACTACGGAATGAGGACAACGGCATAATGACAACGAAGGCCGATGGCATGATCACATCGGCGTCATGACGAAAATATGGCGGCCACATGAATACGACAATATCACGACAGAATGACTACGACGACGTGATGTTGACGCTGTAACAATGGTGCTGTGATTGCGACGAAAGGATGACGCGAGATTGACGACTGCATAAAGACAAACCCAGCATGACTAGGAAGGAATTATCAGAATATAATACAGCCTTTGGAAAGATGATAGCAGTGTGACAATGATACCGTGTAATCACAGAGTGCTTTTGTGGAGCAGAGGTAGAACACTCGTCTTCTAATGGAAGGTCGTAAGTTGGAATCCTCCTCCAGTCCGTTACATGTTCATATATGGAGTGGCGTCTGACACTGGCAAAAAAATATATCGGCGAGAGCTAGTGCGGCTATACTAGTCCAGGTGCAACCAAATTACAAAGGCCCCCTAAGCTTCAACAAAGTCACTCCCTCACCAGAACAGGAATTGGCCTCCCTGGTGCAGTATTCGGCCACTACCTCCCTCATGGCTCCTACAATTAACCCATGGCCCTCAGCCCCCAGGGGCTGTGAAGCACCTGATCAAGGCGGCGGTCAGACCTGCAATGCAGCAGAGGGTGCTAAGAATCTCTGGGACCGGACAGGCTGCCATTGGAAACTGAACCTGGCAACGTTCAACACGGACACCCTAAAGAGTGAGGCTAGCTTAGCAGGGCTATTTTAAGAATTATCAGGTATTGCCTGGGATAATATGGCCTTAATGAGGTTAGAAGAACTGGCGAGGCTTATACAGTGCTAATGGCCATGTCCTCTGCTTCTGCTACAGAGGTCTTCCAGATAAGAGAGAATTCGGAGTAGCATTTCTAGTCCATAGGATTTCTAGTCCATCAATAAGAGGGTAGCAGTCGTCGTAATAAAGCTACATAGTGTGTATAAAATGAATGTAGTACAATACTACGCCCGAACCACGTTGATGAAGAAATAGAACAGTTTTATCAAGATGTTGAATTGGCAATGAGAAAGGTGCAAGCTCAGTATAGTGCAGTCATGGGCGACTTAAATGCAAAAGTGGGGGGAAAGCAGGCTGGTGAACAAGCAATTGTCAACTACAGCATTGATTCGAGGAATACAAGAGTAGAGATGTTGGTAGAATTCGACGAAATGAATAGGCTCCGAATAATGAACGCCTTCTTCAGGAAGCGCAGCAACTGGAAGTAGACCCGGAAAAACCCTAATGGAGAAACAAGGAATGAAAGAGATTTCATACTCTCTGCCGATCCCAGCATAGTGCAGGATGTAGAAGTGTTAGGTAGGGTAAAGTGTAGTGACCATAGGTTAGTGAGCTCTGGGATTCCTCTCAATTTGAAGACAGAAAGAATAAAATTTGTCAAGAAGAAACAGGCCAACCTAGACTCACTAAGGGTAAAAGCAGACCAATTCAGGCTATTGCTCGCAAACAAATATGCAGCTTTAGAACAGCAGGATGAAGACAACATAGAGGTTATGAATGAAACCGTAACTAGGCTGATCTTAAGTGGGAGGTAAGGCACCAAGGCAACCAGTAGGTAGGCTCTCTCAAGTAACGTAGGACCTAATAAAGAAACGGCAAAACATGAAAGCGTCAAACTCTAGAGATACGACAGAATTCGCGGAACTGTCGAAACTGATCAACAACAATTTCTCTATTTCTCTTCTCTAGTTTTAGAGAAGATTTTCATTGCATCGTTACGTGAGAGCACTGTACCGAATGACTGGCTGCTAGCAAGAGTTGTGGCCGTCTTTAAATGTGGTGACAAATTGTACATTTCCAATTATCGTCCTATATCTTTACATGTTCTGGATGTAACATACTAAAGCATATAATATCTAAATATTAGTGAACATTGTTTAACTGCGCGAAAAAAATGGACGAAATATGTTGTAGAATACCTTGAAAGTCATCAACTTTTTTATGGCAATCAGCATGGCTTCCGTAGCCGTCTCTCCAACAACAACACAACTTTTCGAAGTTACTCATGCTTTTGCTACAGCCTTAAACTCGAGAGAACAAATTGATGTTACTACGATAGATCCGTCCAAGGCCTTCGACAGAGTGTGTCATGTGAAACTTTTATACAAACTGCGTGAGTTTGGTATTCATGAACAAGTTATCAATTGGATCGAGGCCTATTTGACTAACAGTGAACAGTTTGTATCAATATATGAAGAATGCTCTTCGACGGCATCAGTTCCATCCGGGGTTCCGCAAGGGTTCGTTCTGGGTCCTATATTGTTTTTACTATATATCAATGACATCGCGAAGCACATATATCCTCTCGTCGAAGTGCGATTGTTGGCGGATGATATTCTGTTATTTTGTCGCATAAAAAGCCTGCAAGACCAGCTCCTGCTGAATGACACTTTGAAAGTTGTATATGACTGGCGTGTAAAGTGGGACATCCTAATCAATTATAAAAAGTCTACTTCTATGACTGTGTCAAAGAAGAAGACGCCATCTGTGTTCCCGTACATAATCAACGACACAGAAATAAAACGTTCCAGTAAGTTAAAATAATTAGGAATTACGATTTCTCATTACATGGACTGGAGTGATCATTTACAAAATATATGTGGAACAGCCCAACGAAAACGCGGATTCCTATGGCGAAAACTAAAGGATGCACAACCTTATGTCAAACTAAAAGCATATAAATGAATAGTAAGGCCAACTATTGAATACGCAAGATAATTTGGGATCCAATTCAGAAATATCTCATTGACAAGCTTGAGCGTGTTCAGAGAATGGTAGTGAGGTTTGTATTTTCTTGTTACCGAAGAAAGCAGTCCATAACAGAACTCCTTCCACGTGCAGAGCTCCCAAATTTGACTATTCGCAGAAAAATTTCTAGGCTCAAGTATCTTTACCAGCTCTTTCACAATGCATTCAATTTAGATTCCGGCTTATACTTGCCGTCGCCCGGTAGACGGTCGTCCCGTACTAACCATCAGTTTGCAGTTATGTCCTACCTGCGGAGAGTTGACGTCTATAAATATTCGTTTCTGCCTAAAACAATTATAGAATGAAATAACCTTGACCGACGCGTATTTGATAATACTTGTTCATGACCTGGAACTGTGCTGTATTGATTTAATGTACCCTTCCCACCCTGTGACAGCCCGAAAGGGCTAACAGTATTCGACAATAAAATAAATAACACTACGTATGTAAGGGACATCCGAAATTATAACGTGGAAAAGATTAAGGAAGCAGTAAAATATGGAGGCAGCATGAAATCAGCGAGAAGAAAACATGGCATAGGACAAGGCAAAATGTATCCACTGAAAGATAAGCAGGGTAATATTATCAGCAATTTCGATGACATAGTAAGAGCAGCGGAAGAATTCCTTACTGACCTGTGCAGGAAAGCAGCCAAGCTACTTTCCTTCTAAGTAGTGATGAACAGGATACAGAGGCTCTTCTATAGCTAGCGATCAAGTTAGAAGGGCCTTGAAAGACATTACCAGGGGAAAAGCTACTGGTGAAGATGGAATAACAGTAGATTTATTCAAAGATGGAGGAAATATCATGCTTGAAAAGTTTGTGGCCCTTAATACGCAATGCCTCATGACTTCACGTGTACCAGAAAGCTGGAAGAACGCAAAGATTATACTCTTCCATAAGAAGGGAGACGGTAAAGATTTGAAAATATAGACCCTTAGATTGCTTTCAGTATGTATAAATACTCACCAAGAT
>NC_051156.1:155086356-155146355 GCF_013339745.2 Dermacentor silvarum
TTTGCTAGGATGGTGGGGGATGGTGGTCAACGCTTAGTTAAAAGAATGGACTGAGGCCTTTTTACGCTCATCACGGCTCCTCCACCAACCAATCCTGCAATCAGAAGCTATAGTGCCCACGTATCTCTACTATACAATCACAGCGCTGTTTTAGTGGAGATTCGTGGCAAAGGCAGAGGTAGCTAAGAGGAAAGAAAGAAAGCCGCTGCTCGTCGACTTCTCAGTCACCTGGAAGCGCAACTTGCTGAAATTATTATTCACACTTTGCTTTTCCAAAAGTAAGTTGCCGCGAATATCTTCGAATGTTTCTGCAGGCAAAGCCGCGCAAAACAGTACAAGGTTACTGCGCATTAAATTTCGCCAGATATCGCGTCACTGCTTCGGATTATGGGCGAAACTGAAATGTTTTTGAAGGCAAACTGGTTGTCCAGCATCGTTAGGGTTTCCGTAATGACTTACTAGAGGGACTAACGTGTTTTTGTTTGTCGAGCAATTGCCGACTTGCAAAATAGTGCGCGCCCTCTTCGGTTCTGGGGCTACAATAAAATATCTGTCTTGGAAAACAAGGCGCATTCCCGCTATTCCTACAGGAATATTTTACCGCTTATCCGCCAGCTAAGTTGGAACCCGCACACAGATCAAGTGTTTTTGCTCGGTCGATGCCAATTCTACACCAATTACAAATAAAAGGTGGTTGCTACTGACGAAAGTGCCAGAACCGAAGTGACCGTATGACCTGGGCGTCGATCATAACCCGCAGCCAAACGCCGGCGTCTGTCATGAATCATCGCTAGGAACAGAGAAAGAGAAATGATGCAAACAAAGGCAAGGAAGTTAGCCAGAGGTAGTTCCAGTGAGCTATCCTGCACGGTAGGGGGGAGGGGGATAAAAAGAGAAAGAGAGTGAAAGGGAGAGAGAGAGAAAGAGACGAGCACAAACAAACCACGTACACTGCAGAGCGGTAGGGTTCGGCGTTCTTGAAGTTTATCGCGAAGTCCCGTAGACGGCAGGAATCTTAGTAGCCCGAATACTAAGCCCCGGAAATAGTGAAGTCAGTGAAGAGATTCAGAAATGGCAAAGGAATCGTACCCTATTTATACTCGATGACAACCGGAAAATTACAAACAAGTTGCACCCACATAAACGCAGTGTACCTATCGTTCACTTCTGAATGAGGGCCTAGCTCCAGCAGGAGCTCACTCACAGTTATACAAAAATGATATACTACTAGTAAGGTTCGCTTATTTCCCTGAGGCCACCGGTATTCGTGGTTTCCAGATGACTCCAGATCGCCAAACTGGCCTCCATAGTAGGCCGAAGTATAGGCAAAAGAAAAAAAATGTTAAATAACCAAAAATCGGTGTTTCTCATGACGTGATTCCAATTATAGTAAAATAACTTTCCGTAAGAAAATCTCCGCGTTAGTTTCTTTTACGGAAAGCAGAAAGACGACATTCCTCTTGAGCCTTGCGCTAGAGCCACTGAATAAGACAGCAAAAAAGTGCTGAACAAAATTTTCTCTTGCCAAGGCATATTTATGAAGCCAAGGTTACTCTCCCCGAAGCTTGATTGTGGCTATATCCGGAGTCTGGAGGAAGCATTTGGATACGTGTACACCTAGGTGGCCAAAGGATGTCGTGTTTCACTGTTTCCCAGCACTCACACCTAAGTGTCAGTTCTAAGCGTGCAGCAATGAAGGCTCGCAGGCAAATTTTTAATCCCTTGGCATTTAATTTTGAGTCATCACATAGTGATCATCGAAATAAGATTAGGGTGCCTCAATGTAAAAGCAATGCATACCTCGAAGCCTTCATCCCGAAAACAAGTCAAGACTGGAATCGCCTTCCCGCCTCCATCGGCACTATCACAGATCATGATGTGTTCAAGTCGGCTATCTGGGATCATGTGCTGCATCTTAAGCATTTTTTTCTTTTTATATTTCCACTCCTCTCTGTAATGCCTGTACGGCTTGAGAGTAAATAAATGAAATGAAATGAAGGTAATGCGGACTTAGGACAAGTGCACTTTTTTTTATTTTTTCTTCAAGCGAGAAAGAAAAAAAGTCCCTCACGTAAGAGAGAGAGAGATGGGGGGGGGGGGAGAGAAATAACTTATTCGGGAAAAACAGGGTTAAAGGGGCCGGAGATAACACACAATAGCATCACTCACTAATCACGCTGAGTATGGCATGTATTTAGAATGTTGTACTAATGACAATTTCATAAAACAACACAACACAATACAGGAGGGAGAGGGATAAATAAGATGCGAAAGGCCGGGACGTTAACGATAAAAGAAACGACACAATAGATTACAAGCCAATTGCAGTACAATAGATTGGCGGCTGCACCTGGCCAACAGGAATTTAATGAATTGTTAACTCTATACGTGTTCAAATTTACAGCAAAGCAGCGTACTCTGTCAGTCCAACTAATGAGTTGGCGACATTTTGCTGCTACCGAATTTGCATGCGAGGAACAGCTACAAACGATCATTCTGTAAAATGATGAACTGGTGGGGGCCCCCTTCTCAGCATAGCTTTTAACGCGACAGCGTTAAGAGCCCCCCGTGTCTCAGGAAATCCGGCGTAGGCATTGGCCTCGGTGTCAGCGTCGGCGTTAAGCATCGGCGTCTGACGGAAATAATCATGCCGAACCACATCATCCCGAACCACCCAGACCGCGTGGGCCCTTCGCGTGGCGCAAGGCGTTAATGAACAAAAATTCCATTTCTCAAAGTAAAATTTGTCAGAAAAATCGTAAAGTGCGGCTTCACCACAACCTACAGGCGTGATAGCGTCGGACTGTAATTTTAATATACGAGAAAAAAGTGTGATAAGCCGCCAGGGATCTTTGAATGCCATTGCGTTCCACTCCTAAAGGCGAAGTTTAAGCGTCCTCCAATTCTGACGGTGTTTCGTTGTACTTTGATTCTAGGCAACCTTGAGGGGAGTGTTGAAAATTGAGCGTTTCTAAATTTTGATCGGGCCCTATGTCACAGAAAATACGGTGTCGGCGTCGGCGTCAATGGCGTCCAATAACGCTATCGCGTTCCACTCTTAAAGGCGAAGTTTAAGCGTACTCCAAGTTATTTAATAGTTCTAGGGGAGACATGTTGTAAAGGGGGGAGGGTTAGCTTTAGAAAGAGAAATGTATCCGAAAATAGCCGCTTAACCAAAGGAAATTTCCGATGCAATGTCTGACGAGTAGTCACATAATTGAGCTATTAATAGTCAAAGCTGGCAACCCTGGCTCAAGTATTGCGTGTTTAAAATGGATGTTTTTTTAATGCGAACAGCATTTTTCGCCTACTCGAGCCGTTTTGAATCTATCTGTCTATCTGTCTATCTATCTACCTAATCTATCAATCTAATATATCTATCTGTCGGTCTGTCTCTCTGTCTATCGGTCTATCTATCTAGCTACCTAGCTTCATATGCCGAAGCAGTGGCCCAGTTGTCTACCTGCTTGGGCTACTAGGCTCCTGGTCGTGATGTCATCGTGGTAATTCCGGAATCCCATTGTCGTCATTCCAGCTTGGTGATATTTTATAGTCTCGTCATGCCGTCATCGCCACTGCTTCGACCTCGACCCAGTGGTCCCAAGCTGCCGATAGCTTGGGCCACTAGGAATGCGCTCGTGGGTCGTATTGCCGTCGTGGTCGTGGCATCGCCGTCATTCTAGCTTCATCATCCGACACTCGTCATGCCGTCGTCGTAACGCTGTCGTTTCACTATCGTCCTCGCTTCAGGTACGTGTTCTGGGACGACCACTTCCGGCGATGCTATCGCCTCGGCCATCAACCTCACGCTGATTGGCTGGTTGAGCAAAATCGTGTGAGAGGATTGGTTGGTTGAGCAATACGTCACGTGAAGGCGATACTATCGCCGAAAGTGATCGTCCGAGAATACGTCCCCAGTATCGTCGTCCCGTAGTCGTCAAGCTGTCATGGTCGTAATGAATCGACGTCATTCCTAGAACGTCATTCTACGGAAATCGTGTTTTCATCATTCAATCGCGATTAGGCTGCCGTTGTCACGTCATCGTCGTCAGGCCCGCTTCATAAGGCTGTCTTCATACCATGGTCGTCACGCCATCGACCGTAGTCGTCATCGCATTGCCCTCATGTCGTGGTTGTCACGTTGTCGTTATGCCAACGTCATAAGACCGTTTTAGCCGTGGCTCATGTGTGTTCATGCGTATACGTCGTACCAAATACATTTACGTTGCGTAGGTTGCAAAGGAAGCGCACCACAGCACTTTTTTTAGTTTAATGCGCCATGATAAGTTTTTGCTCAACTAGACATGTCAGATACGTGTGTAAGCGTTTTTGGATGTTCTCAGCGCCACCAAGAGCAGTTTGCTTTAGAGAAACGAGATGGCGCTCACGGCGGCGTGCCATTAGGGAGCCTACATGCAAGCGCCGTTTTGCATGTAGGCTCCCTACGCGCCATACCTCTCCTCAGCGACCGCGCACAAATAAGAAACCATTACCGCTTCTACCTTGCTTCTGTGCGATCAGCTGTCAGAAATGCAACCGAGTTTTCGCTAACACACTGTGTCCAATCATGCTAGATTGAATCATGTGGATTGAAGACGTGTGCAGTAGTTGGCTGCAAAAATAGTGACTGGCATGTTAAGGAATAGAATGAATCTGTGCGGCCAAGTTCGCGGACCGCTGCTGCAACTGTCCGAACGTGTTACCGGCACTTCGTGATGTACGGCTTTCCTCGAAGATACAGAAATTTGCTCATCCACCAGCCTTGTATCGCTAACCTTCAAAGAAAGGGTTTCATCCCCAGAACGTCGGCATGAGTAAGTACCACTCGTTAAACAATGACAATGGGAGTAGCACCGCTTCCTGTCATAGTAAGTTTCGCGCACGTAATCTATACACATCTGTCCCAAATGGCAGGAAAACTTACGCCCACTCTATCGCCTACGTATCAAGAATAAGTGAATGGGTGCACACTTAATATATGCGCACTGTATACGCACAATAATGACGGACTCCACTTATGGCGCACGAAAGGTCGAAGCTGAATGTTTCGTGACGGTCCACAAGAGTAAGCGAGTTACTAGCTGTAATATATAATAGCTACAAGGTATTACAATGTACAAAACAGCTACGTTTCAAGCATTGTGCGCAGCAAGAACAAATCAATCGGAACTGAGCGCACCCGCGAGTGATTAGGCAGAAAATAATCAGATAGTGGCCACTGCTTCAGAATATTTGCCGAATAAAGAACAAAGAGTAAAACACACTAATCCTGACTGAATTCATAATCGGAAAGCTGGGATAGCTTGGAATACATATCTAGCCCCGCTTTTAGAACAAGCACAATATGCGCTGCTTGCGCCGTTTGGACATAGCTTAATCAGCTCCGAAAGCGCTTTTGCATGTTCTCTGAAGCTGTGATCAAAGCTTCGTGTCGTCCACCTAGTCACCGTCTACGATATCTCCGAAAACAGAGGTTTTCTAAGCCACGCCGGCGTCATACACTTTCATTGTAAACAAGGAGGCAACGGAGGCAGTTGAGGCAAGCAATGGACGCGTCACCACGTGATCAAACATGGCAGCCCCCACGGGATCGCCACGAAAAGGGTCAATAGTAAGTTTCACTAATGGCGTGCTATCGGTGATCGGCGCGCCGGATGGTCACGGAAGCCATGGTGACGGCCACAAGCATCCGAGTCAAGCCGCGGCGTTAGCTATATGTATTGTTTACGTCTTGCTTGTGCGTCACACAACCAGCTGCGCGCTACGCACGCAGCATCTTGTTACGGGCGTGCGCATGCATCCGCGAAATACATGCGTTCCGTTGCGCGCATGCGCACGTCTTTCCCGCAGCCTTGCAGCCTACGTCGGCTTGTCGCGTACGTCCAACTAAATGTGTCTACAATTTAAGACTCGATGGTCTTCTTCGTCATTCCATAGCCACTGCGTCGGCGTCATACAGTCGTCGTCATGCCTCGGTGCTCATGCGCGACCTTAGCAAGCGAGCGCTATAGCAATCGCGAGTAACCATAACAAAGTGGTACGATATCGGGGCATGTGGCATATAGCCAAAGCAATGAAAGTCTCTTATCCCTTTCAGACGCTGTGTACACAGTTGTGTACACCAAGATAGTGCACCAACAGCAAAAGCACCGATGAAAGTAATGATATTTAAAATGTGTCGCATAGGTCTTGAAACACTTATGATTGGAATCGTGCTACAATTTCGGATAACATGTTCAAAATGTTTGAGTAAAATGAGTGGGAAGGTACACGGTTGGGTGACCTTGCTTGGCGTCAGTATGTTGTTGTATGTAGTGGTTTCACTTCTTTCAATGTTTTTCACAATATCATGCACCAAGCATAATTTTCATGTGGTTGGATAAGTGCTTTTCAAGCTTTTCAGTACACGAAATAGTTGATGTTCTCATATTTTATTGCGATAGCAATTATATGGACACTCAAAAGCAGATTTCTGCCGTCGGCGTCGCCGTCGCCGTTGCCGTCGCCGTTGCCGTCGCCGTCGCCGTCGCCGTCGCCGTGAGGTTCCGTATGACGTCAATGGAGATGAAATCAACGCTGTATGTGCGAGTGAAAGGGCGCGAGGGACGCGCTCTTTCACGGGGAGTGAACGCACGGCGGAGAACAAACGCGCGTTCTGAAGGGCTGCAGAAGTAGGCTCTCTTTCCTCCTTTACAATCACCATATATGTAGAGCAAACGCGCCTTCTTCTCACGCAAAAGGGAAAAGGCGGCGACGTTCGGCACCAAGTGCCTATTTATCAAGGCTTCACCAACGCCGCAGGCATCGAACGCGGGCAAAACGCCGACGGCGTCGACAACAGTTTCCGCGCGTTGCCGGTGCTGCTGCTGTCCATGTCCAAGTTTATACAGCTGATAAAGCTAATATCATTACTCCGTAATCTCTACAAATTTGATCGCAGATGCAGGTGAAACTGCGACAACTGCTCCTTTTGTGAGTTCTTGAGTGGAGTGCACATTCTGTAAACTTGACAAAACTCACTAAAGAATTGAAAATTCAATCTTTCCAGCAGCTGTACACTTTATATGAATCTGAAGATGCAAGAAATGCGGTGAAAGTAAGTCTTCAGTCAACAGTATAAAGTGGGGTCTGAAAGGGATAATTACCACTACACGTGATAAATAAACGTGACTTCAGGAATATGGTCTATTCCAATGTTGCTCAACTGCTATTCAGCTTACCGTCTACAGTCATCGTGAAATGAGTTCTGCCATAATTTTTTTGCATCATTATGATAAAATGACGAAGGATTGACGTCGATGGAGTGATGAAGGGGGTATAACGACGATGGCATAATGACAATGAGATAACGTCACTGAAGTGATGACGATGACAAAGCGACAGTGGGGCAACGAATGCGTGACGAGAGTCGTATGACGACGAACGAACAGATAGATAGATAGATAAGCTTAAAACGGCTGAAGTAGGTAAATAATACTAATCGCATTAAGTACCTACAGATTCGTGTCGACCAGACGAAATAACAATAGGGTTAGGCTAGGTGAATTGATTGGCCATATGAAAAGTACCAATGCACTGCTTCATGTTCGATCAATATTGTATACTTATTGTGTGCGCTACTACGGCAACGAGTGGGGGCGTACAGCGAAGAACATATGGAACACAAGAGGCCGAATTCAGAAGCAAACTCTTTTCTTGCTCTTCTTTTTTTTTGTGGCTATGTGTACGCTGCCTGAGCTTACCTGCGTACATGACGAAACAGGTAGTGGAGCATCCACTAAAGCTGCAGTCCACTAAAGGTCCTATAAGAACCACGCGTTCTGCCGTCCAGCGGGCGCCCGTTTGTTCTCCTTTACCCGTGAAGTACGAGTACAGCTCAAAGAACCAGTTTTTTTCTTGTCTTCGCACACTACGGCAGTGGCCGGCGCCGAAAGGCGAGGCAGGAAGTTTCGGCATAAAGCTTCCAGCCCGCATTGATCTCTGATTGCACCGGAGGCAAAATGGCATCATACAAGTTCGAAGGCAGCCCGGAATCGATGCACTCCGTAGGAGGAACGCTTTCAGTGGCTTCAAAGGGAAGATAAGTTCAGGCATTCCTTACAAGAATATATTTCGGTCTTCTACGCGCAAGGTAGAAAAGGAGATGGGATTTTTTTTTATTATACGTACTTTATGGTTTCAATCTTGTGAGTGAAAAAAATGAAGCTTCACACGCTTTGGTCTTGCTCCCAAAATACAGGCAAGCGTCGAATTATTTCTGTTTTTGTTTATTTCGTCCATACTGCCCACTCAAGACTCAAGCAGGTTGGGCAACACAAAGTAAAATACCATAGCTACAGATAACAAAAGAACAACCGCAACGTAAGTAAAATATTGCCCTCTCGCAATATG
This sequence comes from Dermacentor silvarum, assembly GCF_013339745.2. Taxonomy (NCBI): domain Eukaryota; kingdom Metazoa; phylum Arthropoda; class Arachnida; order Ixodida; family Ixodidae; genus Dermacentor; species Dermacentor silvarum. The sequence goes on from NC_051156.1 coordinate 155,094,748, forward strand.
ATAATCTGCTTCAGTCATTTATCGTCCTTATAAAAAAAAAATTGAACCGCCACTGTGGTCAAAATATCGAATAGCGACTTTTGTTGGCAGTTTTTTGTGGGCCTGCTAGTGGAAGCTGATAAATATGGTAACAGATGCAGAGCGAGATTGTTATTGTCATGTCAATTGGGAGAGAAATTTTAACCTAAGCTTTCTCCCAGGTACTTATGATGGCCGTATCTCATTAGCGTATGAGACCATGCTAGTTGGTGTTCCACTTTTTAGAAAGCCCAAAAAAGACAAAGAACGGCAAGAAAGGTGTTTACCAAGAGGTATCTGATTACCTTCGGCTAATTCAGAGGATGAGACTAAGGTGGCAACTGTGCTAAATTTAAACTCTACAGCCTTCGCTAGAAAAAAAAATACAAAGAAGCTAAAGCCGCGCTTTTAGTTTTAGACACGTAATAATTCTTCTTAGCAAATCTAACCAGTGTGTGTGAGGTTTGTACACTTTATGTTCAGGAAATATCCATACAAGCAGAAACCGACTAATATCGCTGTGGGTGTTGCTCGACATTCACTCAGTAAACCACCTATGCAATACGTATGGTAATTGTCACCTTCGATCAAAAGCTTTCTTATTAATAGGAAGCATAATGTCGAAAACCGCGAGAAAAGTGGGGTAGGCACAGAACTGTTGCGAATTCGAAACATATCGTTAGTGACAACACTGCAACACAAAATATGACCAAGGCAATTCGCACCGCTTGCTTCAGCCCCGAGTCATGCATAAAAATGATGACAGTGACATCAAGAGCATAAGAGGAAAATTCTGCTCAAGTTTATACCAACAACCAAGAAAGATAACATGGAATAGGGAGTTCGACACAGCTAATATGTGATGGGGCCTTGGGCACTAGAGATCTCCGAAATTACTTCGAAAGTGTCTGTTTCAGTGCAATTATACCATGCGCCTCATTAATGCGCTTAGAGAAAGCTTACGGTGTCTTTTATTGTTGCTATTGCTCGTAGCAGTCGCGTCCAGTATCAAAGAGTCAAAACACGTCGCTAAATTAGGGATCCGACACGAACCATTATCAAGGGTGGCCCTACACACGAAGACAAAAGTGGCGCACTGTCTACCGAGACCTTTCTGTATAGACTACCCTAGTGTCATTTGTGAGATGTGCGACACATCCACACTGACTGCCCTAAGCAGATAACGGAGACGACCAACGCCAGTAAAGTAAGACGGACAAATAGGACCATCCCCCAGTGAACGACCATGCTTCGACACTTTGCATCAATCCTATCCTGGGCGAGAAAACAAAAAACAAAGCGGCACCGTGGTTCAGCGGATAGCCGTTAAGAAGCGTTCGTGTGTGAATCGAACCCTATAGAAAAACTACATATTGTAACGAATGACTCAAGGACTTCTAACGTAACTATTTATTGGGGCTAACTTGTGCCCAGCAAGTAAATAAATTGAATAACTGCAGCGTGACAAGCAGGAGATCAAGAAGGCTTCTTTTCCTCGAGCGGCGCTCCACTTCCTCTTCTGTTTTGACAACGCGTGCGTGCGGCGAATGCGCGTGCCATTACGTCTTCGTCTTTGATGTTTTCACTAATACGCCGTTGTCCTCTTGGAGGGCGCACGAACCTACGCGCGTTATTTAAAGACGGTTTTGTCTTGCGTCATTATTCCCCCTCCAAGAACGCATCGTCCCGATGCGTAAAGTGGCGAAACTGTTGACAAGCTGTTGTCCATACTAAAGTGGTATATGGCACTGAGTAGAGGTGTTTGGTAGAACATTCACTGCCTGTCATAATATGGCTTCATCCTGACCACATGCACAATTTCTGTGCGACGTCGGCATCGTGATGAGGTCACTTGTCCTTCCGGTGTAACTTCGTAGTTTAGGAGACTAATGCGGCGAAGTACTCGGTAAGGGCCGAAATAACGGCGCAGAAGCTTTTCGGACAGGCCGCGCGTCCGTACAGGAGTCCACACCCAGACTCTGTCACCTGGTGCATACTCGACTTCTCTTCGCCGCAAGTTGTACCGGTCGGCGTCAATGCGTTGTCTTTGTTGAATGCGGTGTCGCGCCAGCTGACGTGCTTCTTCGGCCCTCTGTATAAATTCGCCGATTTCAGGGTTTCGTTCTGCACTGTCGTTTACCGGCAGCATTGCATCTAAGGGTGAGGTAACTGTTCAGCCAAAAACAAGCTGAAATGGCGTCACTTGAGTAGTCTCTTGCAATGCGGTATTGTAAGCGAATGTTGCATATGGTAGTATCTTGTCCCATGTACGGTGCTCTAAGTATACGTAAATTGACAACATATCGGTCAGCGTCCTGTTCAGTCGCTCGGTCAATCCATTTGTTTGGGGGTGATAGGCAGTTGTTTTCCTGTGGCTGGTATGAGTTAGTTGCATGATGGACTGCGTCAAATCCGCTGTGAATGCAGTTCCTCGGTCCGTGATAATAACTGCAGGGGCACCATGTCGTAGTACCAAGTTGGTGACAAAGAATTCAGCCACTTCAATGGCTGTAGCACTAATTAGAGATGCTGTCTCGGCATATCGGGTTAGGTAATCAGTCGCCACTACAATCCATCGTTTCCCTGATTACGATGTCGGAAATGGACCAAGCAAGTCCATTCCTACTTGTTTGAATGGGGCTTCTGGGGGTTCTATTGGTTGGAGGAGGCCTGCGGGTTTCAATGGAGGCGTCTTGCGTCTTTGGCAATCCCGACATGTTCTCACATAATGCTGCACCGAACTCAATAGCTTTGGCCAGTAGTACTTAGCATGAATTCGAGTGAATGTTCTAGTCACTCCGAGGTGTCCTGCGGATGGGTCATCGTGACAGGCTTCCAAGATTTCGGATTGCAAGGATGATGGAACGACGAGTAAGAATTTCTCTGTGCTGTGCTCAAAATTTCTTTTGTAGAGGACGTTATTTCTCATCACATACGATGATAATCCCCGTTTGAAAACTCGCGGAACATGGACGGGGTGTCCTTCCAGGTGCCTGATGAGTAGAAGCATCTCGGCGCCAGACTGTTGATGTTTGGCCATCTCAGACGTGGTCATGGCTCCAAGAAACGGAAAGTTGTGTCCATCTTCCACAGGAGCAGACTCGACCGGGGCACGTGACAAGCAATCAGCATCACTGTGCTTGCGACCAGATCTATACACGACCGTTATGTCGTATTCCTGCAGCCTCAGACTCCATCTAGCAAGCCGACCAGAAGGATTCTTCAGGTTTGCAAGCCAGCACAACGAGTGATGGTCGCTGATTGCTCGGAACGGCCTACCGTATAAGTATGGTCGGAATTTTCCTATGGCCCATATTACTGCAAGACATTCCTTTTCCGTTGTAGAGTAGTTAGTTTCAGCCCTCGAAAGAGTGCGGCTAGCGTATGCAATCACTCTTTCATCTCCGTTTTGCCACTGAACGAGGACGGCACCAAGCCCGAAATTGCTTGCGTCCGTGTGGATGTCTGTTTCCGCTTCGTCATCAAAGTGCGCAAGAACCGGGTGGTCTTGAAGTCGGCGTCGTAGCTCATTGAATGCATCTTCTTGTTCACTTAGCCAAATGAAAGGTACGTCTTCTTTCGTCAATCGCGTTAACGGCTCGGCAATCTTCGAAAAGTTTTTGACGAAACGTCTGTAATAGGCACAAAGTCCTAAAAATCGTCTGACGGCCTTTTTATCCGTTGGTCTAGGAAACTTTTCTACTGCTGCGGTCTTTTCAGGGTCAGGACGGATGCCTTCAGAACTAATTACATGGCCAAGGAAAAGGAGCTCATGGAAGCCGAAGTGACATTTTTGTGGCTTTATCGTCAGCCCTGCTGAACTAATAGCGTTGAGCACAGTCCGTAGTCGTTCCACATGCTGATCAAATGTGGTAGAAAAAATCACGACATTGTCAAGATAAACGAGACAGGACTGCCACTTTAACCCGGATAGTACAGTGTCCATCATCCGCTTAAATGTGGCAGGTGCGGAACAGAGGCCGAAGGGAAGTACCTTGAATTCGCATAACCCGTCTGGTGTGACGAACGCTGTCTTCTCACGATCTCTTTCGTCCACTTCTATCTGCCAGTGTCCACTTGAGGTCGAGAGAGGAAAAGAATTTCGCATCCCGTAGTCTATAAAGGGTGTCATCAATCCTCGGAAGTGGATAAACATCCCGCTTTGTGACAACGTCCAACTTTCGGTAATGCACGCAGAAACGCAAGGTCTGATCCTTTTTCTTTACCAGTACTACGGGCGAAGCCCACGGGCTGGTCGACGGTTGAATTACGTCATCTCTCAGCATTTCTTCAACTTGGTTTCTGATGACCTCTCTCTCCATCGGTGCCACTCGGTAGGGATGCTGGCAAATAGGCCTGACAGCTTCGTCGACAATGATACGGTGTTTGGCGATGGATGTTCTCTGGACTTTGGATGACGTTGAGAAACACGTGGCGAATTCTCGTATAAGGCTTTCTATTTGCTGCTTCTGGGTCGGCGATAGTGCTGCTTCGATCTTGATGGATGCAAGTATGGAGTCTAAGTTGTCAGACTTGAGTAGTGCAGCCTCGGAAGTGTTCAAATCCATTATCTGCACATAATCATTAAGGCGGGCAATCACAGTTCCCTTCGCAATGTGCTGGACTTCTTTTCCAAAATTAGTGACAAAGACATTCGAACACCCACCTCGCAGCCGAACAAGACCTCTGGCCATACAGACCCCTTTTTCGAGTAAGAGGGCAATGTTACTGTCTGCAATTCCTTCATAGTCGCTGAATACGTTGCTTCTTACGGCGACAGCTAGGCTGGATCTTGGGGGTATCGTGACGTCGTCGTCTATAATCTGGAGCGCATCAAATTGTTCTTCACACTCGAACGTAGCGATGGCGTGCTTCGTTGAGAACGACACACAAGATTCCTGCAAGTTGATTACTGCACCGTTCGCCTGCAAAAAGTCCATTCCAATAATTAAATCTCTCGAGCATTCTGGCAGGACAATGAAAGTAGCGACGTATGTGAAGCCACGTATTCCAATTCTGGAAGTGCACCTGCCCACCGGGTCGATAAGGTGTCCTCCAGCTGTTCGAATTTGCGGTCCTCTCCAAGGAGTCAGCACTTTCTTCAGTCTTCTGGCAAGTTCTTTACTCATAACTCTAATGGTCTTCGACTGTGTCTATTAAAGCAGTAATTTCGTAGCCGTCTACAACCACACACAAATCGGACGTAACGTCACTGTTTCCGCAACTGCTCTCGCGTCTGTCGTTACATTTCGGGGTCAGCGCTGGAGGCTCTGTTCTTGCGTCGACAGCGGCCTTACCTCCACAGGTCGCCGGTATTAGTTTTCCCGACGCGGGCTTTGGGAACTTCGCCTCGGGGAGCTGGAGGATGGACGCGGACTCGGTGATCGATACCGCAGTCGTATGGTTGACCGAGGTTGGTGTTGCTGTGAAGCATGAGGGCTTTGGCGCGTTGACAAATACTCCCGGATTTCAAAAGGGCGTTCACCGTTTCTTGGGCAAGGAGCGTTTACGGAAAAACCCCGAAGTCCCGCTCTGCGGTACTCGCACATCCGGTAGAGATGACCAGCTTCGCCACAGTGGTAGCACAGTGGGACTCTATCCGGAGTGCGCCATATGTCAGCCTTCCACAATCTCGTCTCAGGCGGAGGTGGCGCGAACTGAGGTTCGGGTACATGGGTAGGTGCCGTGACGAAAGTACGTCCAGGCGTTCCTCTGAGTACCTGGGCGTACGATACTGTCGGCCGTACCATTGGTGACGCTTGTGGCTGTGCTTGTGGATGCTGTTCGCGGACTGCTTGTCTCACTTCTTCACGGACCACTTCTGCCAATGAAGAGACGGCTGTAGGGCCATTGTTCAGCTGTTGCCTTTGGAGCTCTTCTCGAACCACAGACCTTACTAGTTCTCGTAAGACATCAACGTCGTTCCCCAACACCGCTGATATGGCGTCCACAGAGGCGATATTCATATCGCGGTTGTAGAGCCTCGCTCGCTGTTGGAGTGTCCTTTCCATAGTTGTCGCCTCGGCACGGAATTCGGCAACGGTGCGTGGAGGGCTTCGAACCAACCCGACAAAAAGCTCCTGCTTCACACCGCGCATCAGATGCCGAAGCTTCTTGTCCTCGCTCATGCTCGGATCTGCCCGGCGAAATAAGCGGGACATATCTTCGACATACCTTGCCACGCTTTCGTTGTTTTGTTGGCTTCTTGCTTGCATAGCGGCTTCAGCTCTTTCTATGCGGTCTGTACTCGAATACGTAGCCAGCAGCTCCCGTCGGAAGTCATCCCACGACCGGAGGGCAGCTTCATGGTTTTCAAACCACGTTCGTGCAGTCTTGTAACGCGAAATAAACGTTGCGGCGCTTCCGGTCTTCATTCCATCCATTATAGTCCGCCACACGCTCAAAGTCCGCCACCAGTCCTCGGCGTCTTCAAAAGTGTCGCCGTGGAAAGGCTTAGGCGTCATCGGCTGATCAACGACGACGCGGGTTGAGGCGGTCTGGGATGTCATTTCGGTATTGGCTGCTGCTGCTATTCTAGTTGGCTCTGGCAAAAGGGAAAGCTCGGGTCGCTCACCATGTAGGCGACGGCTCGTGCGCTGGTGGACAGGCGTGAGCTCGTTGGGTCCGAGTTGGCGTGGCTCCGGGTTGCTTTCTTCAACTCGAATGGGGCTGGAAATCATACCCAGCACCTCCACCAGAATTGTAACGAATGACTCAAGGACTTCTAACGTAACTATTTATTGGGGCTAACTTGTGCCCAGCAAGTAAATAAATTGAATAACTGCAGCGTTCCAAGCAGGAGATCAAGAAGCCTTCTTTTCCTCGAGCGGCGCTCCACTTCCTCTTCTGTTCTGACAACGCGTGCGTGCGGCGAATGCGCGTGCCATTACGTCTTCGTCTTTGTTCTTTTCACTAATACGCCGTTGTCCTCTTGGAGGGCGCACGCACCTACGCGCGTTATTTAAAGACGGTTTTGTCTTGCGTCAATATATATGTATAGTATAACCGGAAGCCGACTTCCGGTTCCGCTTCCGGCTTCCGGAGAACGCTTCCGGCGTTTTTCTCTCTCGTCCGTAGCTAGATGCGCTGCGGTGCACAAGGGCGTTCGTTCCCGACGCGCGCTCTCTTTCTTTCGTTCCCGACGCGCGCTCTCTTTCTTTTTCGTCCGTAGCTAGGTGCGCTGCGGTGCACAAGGGCATTCGTTCCCGACGCGCGTTCTCTTTCTCTCGTTCCCGACGCGCGCTCTCTTTCTTTCTCGTCCGTAGCTAGGTGCGCTGCGGTGCACAAGGGCATTCGTTCCCGACGCGCGCTCTCTTTCTTTCGTTCCCGACGCGCGCTCTCTTTCTTTCTCGTCCGTAGCTAGGTGCGCTGCGGTGCACAAGGGCATTCGTTCCCGACGCGCGTTCTCTTTCTCTCGTTCCCGACGCGCGCTCTCTTTCTTTCTCGTCCGTAGCTAGGTGCGCTGCGGTGCACAAGGGCATTCGTTCCCGACGCGCGCTATCTTTCTTTCGTTCCCGACGCGCGCTCTCTTTCTTTCTCGTCCGTAGCTAGGTGCGCTGCGGTGCACAAGGGCATTCGTTCCCGACGCGCGCTCTCTTTCTTTCGTTCCCGACGCGCGCTCTCTTTCTTTTTCGTCCGTAGCTAGGTGCGCTGCGGTGCACAAGGGCATTCGTTCCCGACGCGCGTTCTCTTTCTCTCGTTCCCGACGCGCGCTCTCTTTCTTTCTCGTCCGTAGCTAGGTGCGCTGCGGTGCACAAGGGCATTCGTTCCCGACGCGCGTTCTCTTTCTCTCGTTCCCGACGCGCGCTCTCTTTCTTTCTCGTCCGTAGCTAGGTGCGCTGCGGTGCACAAGGGCATTCGTTCCCGACGCGCGTTCTCTTTCTCTCGTTCCCGACGCGCGCTCTCTTTCTTTCTCGTCCGTAGCTAGATGCGCTGCGGTGCACAAGGGCATTCGTTCCCGACGCGCGCTCTCTTTCTTTCGTTCCCGACGCGCGCTCTCTTTCTTTCTCGTCCGTAGCTAGGTGCGCTGCGGTGCACAAGGGCATTCGTTCCCGACGCGCGCTCTCTTTCTTTCTCGTCCGTAGCTAGGTGCGCTGCGGTGCACAAGGGCATTCGTTCCCGACGCGCGTTCTCTTTCTCTCGTTCCCGACGCGCGCTCTCTTTCTTTCTCGTCCGTAGCTAGGTGCGCTGCGGTGCACAAGGGCATTCGTTCCCGACGCGCGCTCTCTTTCTCTCGTTCCCGACGCGCGCTCTCTTTCTTTCTCGTCCGTAGCTAGGTGCGCTGCGGTGCACAAGGGCATTCGTTCCCGACGCGCGTTCTCTTTCTCTCGTTCCCGACGCGCGCTCTCTTTCTTTCTCGTCCGTAGCTAGGTGCGCTGCGGTGCACAAGGGCATTCGTTCCCGACGCGCGCTCTCTTTCTTTCGTTCCCGACGCGCGCTCTCTTTCTTTCTCGTCCGTAGCTAGGTGCGCTGCGGTGCACAAGGGCATTCGTTCCCGACGCGCGCTCTCTTTCTTTCTCGTCCGTAGCTAGGTGCGCTGCGGTGCACAAGGGCATTCGTTCCCGACGCGCGTTCTCTTTCTCTCGTTCCCGACGCGCGCTCTCTTTCTTTCTCGTCCGTAGCTAGGTGCGCTGCGGTGCACAAGGGCGTTCGTTGCTGACGCGCGTTCTCTTTCTCTCGTTCCTGACGCGCGCTCTCTTTCTTTCTCGTCCGTAGCTAGATGCGCTGCGGTGCACAAGGGCATTCGTTCCCGACGCGCGTTCTCTTTCTCTCGTTCGCGACGCGCGCTCTCTTTCTTTCTCGTCCGTAGCTAGGTGCGCTGCGGTGCACAAGGGCATACGTTCCCGACGCGCGTTCTCTTTCTCTCGTTCGCGACGCGCGCTCTCTTTCTTTCTCGTCCGTAGCTAGGTGCGCTGCGGTGCACAAGGGCGTTCGTTGCTGACGCGCGTTCTCTTTCTCTCGTTCCCGACGCGCGCTCTCTTTCTTTTTCATCCGTAGCTAGGTGCGCTGCGGTGCACAAGGGCATTCGTTCCCGACGCGCGTTCTCTTTCTCTCGTTCCCGACGCGCGCTCTCTTTCTTTCTCGTCCGTAGCTAGATGCGCTGCGGTGCACAAGGGCATTCGTTCCCGACGCGCGTTCTCTTTCTCTCGTTCCCGACGCGCGCTCTCTTTCTTTCTCGTCCGTAGCTAGATGCGCTGCGGTGCACAAGGGCATTCGTTCCCGACGCGCGTTCTCTTTCTCTCATTCCCGACGCGCGCTCTCTTTCTTTCTCGTCCGTAGCTAGGTGCGCTGCGGTGCACAAGGGCGTTCGTTGCTGACGCGCGTTCCTCTTTCTCTCGTTCCCGACGCGCGCTCTCTTTCTTTTCATCCGTAGCTAGGTGCGCTGCGGTGCACAAGGGCATTCGTTCCCGACGCGCGTTCTCTTTCTCTCGTTCCCGACGCGACGCGCGCTCTCTTCTTTCTCGTCCGTAGCTAGATGCGCTGCGGTGCACAAGGGCATTCGTTCCCGACCCGACGCGCGTTCTCTTTCTCTCGTTCCCGACGCGCGCTCTCTTTCTTTCTCGTCCGTAGCTAGATGCGCTGCGGTGCACAAGGGCATTCGTTCCCGACGCGCGTTCTCTTTCTCTCGTTCCCGACGCGCGCTCTCTTTCTTTCTCGTCCGTAGCTAGGTGCGCTGCGGTGCACAAGGGCATTCGTTCCCGACGCGCGTTCTCTTTCTCTCGTTCCCGACGCGCGCTCTCTTTCTTTCTCGTCCGTAGCTAGATGCGCTGCGGTGCACAAGGGCATTCGTTCCCGACGCGCGTTCTCTTTCTCTCGTTCCCGACGCGCGCTCTCTTTCTTTCTCGTCCGTAGCTAGGTGCGCTGCGGTGCACAAGGGCATTCGTTCCCGACGCGCGTTCTCTTTCTCTCGTTCCCGACGCGCGCTCTCTTTCTTTCTCGTCCGTAGCTAGGTGCGCTGCGGTGCACAAGGGCATTCGTTCCCGACGCGCGTTCTCTTTCTCTCGTTCCCGACGCGCGCTCTCTTTCTTTTTCATCCGTAGCTAGATGCGCTGCGGTACACAAGGGCATTCGTTCCCGACGCGCGTTCTCTTTCTCTCGTTCGCGACGCGCGCTCTCTTTCTTTCTTGTCCGTAGCTAGATGCGCTGCGGTGCACAAGGGCATTCGTTCCCGACGCGCGTTCTCTTTCTCTCGTTCGCGACGCGCGCTCTCTTTCTTTCTCGTCCGTAGCTAGATGCGCTGCGGTGCACAAGGGCATTCGTTCCCGACGCGCGTTCTCTTTCTCTCGTTCGCGACGCGCGCTCTCTTTCTTTCTCGTCCGTAGCTAGATGCGCTGCGGTGCACAAGGGCATTCGTTCCCGACGCGCGTTCTCTTTCTCTCGTTCGCGACGCGCGCTCTCTTTCTTTCTCGTCCGTAGCTAGGTGCGCTGCGGTGCACAAGGGCATTCGTTCCCGACGCGCGTTCTCTTTCTCTCGTTCCCGACGCGCGCTCTCTTTCTTTCTCGTCCGTAGCTAGATGCGCTGCGGTGCACAAGGGCATTCGTTCCCGACGCGCGTTCTCTTTCTCTCGTTCCCGACGCGCGCTCTCTTTCTTTCTCGTCCGTAGCTAGGTGCGCTGCGGTGCACAAGGGCATTCGTTCCCGACGCGCGTTCTCTTTCTCTCGTTCCCGACGCGCGCTCTCTTTCTTTCTCGTCCGTAGCTAGATGCGCTGCGGTGCACAAGGGCATTCGTTCCCGACGCGCGTTCTCTTTCTCTCGTTCGCGACGCGCGCTCTCTTTCTTTCTCGTCCGTAGCTAGGTGCGCTGCGGTGCACAAGGGCATACGTTCCCGACGCGCGTTCTCTTTCTCTCGTTCCCGACGCGCGCTCTCTTTCTTTCTCGTCCGTAGCTAGGTGCGCTGCGGTGCACAAGGGCATTCGTTCCCGACGCGCGTTCTCTTTCTCTCGTTCCGACGCGCGCTCTCTTTCTTTCTTGTCCGTAGCTAGATGCGCTGCGGTGCACAAGGGCATTCGTTCCCGACGCGCGTTCTCTTTCTCTCGTTCGCGACGCGCGCTCTCTTTCTTTCTCGTCCGTAGCTAGATGCGCTGCGGTGCACAAGGGCATTCGTTCCCGACGCGCGTTCTCTTTCTCTCGTTCGCGACGCGCGCTCTCTTTCTTTCTCGTCCGTAGCTAGATGCGCTGCGGTGCACAAGGGCATTCGTTCCCGACGCGCGTTCTCTTTCTCTCGTTCGCGACGCGCGCTCTCTTTCTTTCTCATCCGTAGCTAGGTGCGCTGCGGTGCACAAGGGCATTCGTTCCCGACGCGCGTTCTCTTTCTCTCGTTCCCGACGCGCGCTCTCTTTCTTTCTCGTCCGTAGCTAGGTGCGCTGCGGTGCACAAGGGCATTCGTTCCCGACGCGCGTTCTCTTTCTCTCGTTCGCGACGCGCTCTTTCCTCTTGCGCGCTCTCTTTCTTTCTCGTCCGTAGCTAGATGCGCTGCGGTGCACAAGGGCATTCGTTCCCGACGCGCGTTCTCTTTCTCTCGTTCCCGACGCGCGCTCTCTTTCTTTCTCGTCCGTAGCTAGGTGCGCTGCGGTGCACAAGGGCATTCGTTCCCGACGCGCGTTCTCTTTCTCTCGTTCGCGACGCGCGCTCTCTTTCTTTCTCGTCCGTAGCTAGATGCGCTGCGGTGCACAAGGGCATTCGTTCCCGACGCGCGTTCTCTTTCTCTCGTTCGCGACGCGCGCTCTCTTTCTTTCTCGTCCGTAGCTAGGTGCGCTGCGGTGCACAAGGGCATTCGTTCCCGACGCGCGTTCTCTTTCTCTCGTTCCTGACGCGCGCTCTCTTTCTTTCTCGTCCGTAGCTAGATGCGCTGCGGTGCACAAGGGCATTCGTTCCCGACGCGCGTTCTCTTTCTCTCGTTCGCGACGCGCGCTCTCTTTCTTTCTCGTCCGTAGCTAGATGCGCTGCGGTGCACAAGGGCATTCGTTCCCGACGCGCGTTCTCTTTCTCTCGTTCCCGACGCGCGCTCTCTTTCTTTCTCGTCCGTAGCTAGGTGCGCTGCGGTGCACAAGGGCATTCGTTCCCGACGCGCGTTCTCTTTCTCTCGTTCCCGACGCGCGCTCTCTTTCTTTCTCGTCCGTAGCTAGGTGCGCTGCGGTGCACAAGGGCATTCGTTCCCGACGCGCGTTCTCTTTCTCTCGTTCGCGACGCGCGCTCTCTTTCTTTCTCGTCCGTAGCTAGATGCGCTGCGGTGCACAAGGGCATTCGTTCCCGACGCGCGTTCTCTTTCTCTCGTTCCCGACGCGCGCTCTCTTTCTTTCTCGTCCGTAGCTAGGTGCGCTGCGGTGCACAAGGGCATTCGTTCCCGACGCGCGTTCTCTTTCTCTCGTTCGCGACGCGCGCTCTCTTTCTTTCTCGTCCGTAGCTAGATGCGCTGCGGTGCACAAGGGCATTCGTTCCCGACGCGCGTTCTCTTTCTCTCGTTCGCGACGCGCGCTCTCTTTCTTTCTCGTCCGTAGCTAGGTGCGCTGCGGTGCACAAGGGCATTCGTTCCCGACGCGCGTTCTCTTTCTCTCGTTCCTGACGCGCGCTCTCTTTCTTTCTCGTCCGTAGCTAGATGCGCTGCGGTGCCCAAGGGCATTCGTTCCCGACGCGCGTTCTCTTTCTCTCGTTCGCGACGCGCGCTCTCTTTCTTTCTCGTCCGTAGCTAGGTGCGCTGCGGTGCACAAGGGCATACGTTCCCGACGCGCGTTCTCTTTCTCGTCCGTAGCTAGGGGCGCTGCATTGCACAAGGGCGTTCGTTCCCGACGCGCGCTCTCTTTTATCTCGTCCGTAGCTGTGGTTTACCCCAATGATCCCCCGGTGCTTCGCCCACTCATCATTCACTTCGTGGATATGCTGTGATTTTTTTGTGTTATTGCTGTGTATCTACTATAAATAACCTTGGGAGCATTAAATATATATATATATATATATATATATATATATATACATGAAGTGAGGTTATGCCGGGATCCGGTAGTTGAACAGGAACTTGGAGGTTGAGGACGCACGTACGAAAAAAAACGATACTTTATTACCAACGTTTCGGTCAGGCAATACATGAAATGGTAAGGTGGTGTGCTGAAATACCTACGTGGTAATGGGGGGGAGGGGGGTCCTCACGACACACTGTTGCTGTAAGGTGCCCGTGCCGAATCAGCATTGCACATGTCAAACGTGGTTAGAAAAAAAATGAAAATATATATAGAAATTAAAAAAATAAAAATGAAAAAGATGTTTACGCCACGGCATGGTTGTACAAAATGTTTCTACGAAAAAGTCCGCAGAGCAGCCAATGTCACCAAGTATATACACAAGAAGATCAGGGTTTACAACAGGATGACACATCAAACAACCTTGACAGGGAATGACTAACAATCTTGACAGAGACCTACATGGTACTGGAGGGGGGGTCCTTACGACACACTGTTGCTGTAAGGTAGCCGTGTCGAATCAGCAGTTCACATGTCAAACGTGTTTAGAAAAAAAAACGGAGAAACAAATTAAATAATAAAAAGTATAAAAATGATAGAAATGAATAAAAATGAAAACATTTTTTACGCCACGGCATGTTTGTAAGAACAGATTTGTACAACAAAGACCGCAGAGCAGCCAATGTGACCAAGCATATACACAAGAAGATAGGGTTTACAACAAGATGACACATCAAACAACCGTGACTGGGAATGACAAACAACCTTGACAGAGACAGCTTTTTGACAGCGACAGCTATTCCCTGACAAAGGCCGGACCCTGGCCGAAACGTTGGGAATAAAGTATCGTTTTTTTTCGTACACACTAAGAAAAAAAAAGAGTATCCCTTACTCTTTTCGAAGAGTCTGGACTCGTCACATATATGACACACTTTGGGGGAGACACCCGAACTCCCTTTCGCCAGAGAGTCCGAAGACTATCTGTGATGTATACAAGGTGGTTACTTAACTCCTCACGCAGTAGTCTTGCACACTCTTTTCTAGTAGTCTCCTGGACCCTCTGAAGAGGGTTACAAGACTACTGCTGAGAGTCTGTTAACTCTCCTAGGTGAGTCAGACGACTCAAGATAAAGGGTCACATGACCGCTGTTGAAGGAGTCAGGTAACTATTCTTGACGAGTCTGATGACTCCATTAGTATGTGTCGCGATACCCCTAGTGCGTGGTGCAGGACTCTGGCAAATAGAGTAAACTAACCCATCGATGTAAGTCATTCGACTCTGCTGGCAGTGTCGAGTCGCTTTTCAAAATGAGTCACAAACTTTTGCCGACAGTGCAAAATGACTATCGTGAAAAGACAACATAGAATAATAATGAATCCATAGCTAAGCACAAGGCAGGTTAGCAACAAAAAGTGATTATTCCATCATTTTGTTATTAACTTCTGGAAGTGTCTTCTTTTTGGGGTTTCATGTGCCGAAACCAGTTCTGATTATGAGGCACGCTGTAGTGGAGGGCTCCGGATTAATTTTGACCACCTGGGGTTCGTTAATGTGCACTACGACGCAAGCACACGGGCGTTTTTGCATTTCGCCTCCATCGAAATGCGGCCACCGCGGCCGGGATTTGATGCCGCCTTCTGGAAGTGTCAAATGTGTCAGTCCGCAGAGAATTACCATGAACACCAGACAGTTCTCTTTACTATTAAACTGGAATCAATGGCCAACCAAAGAAACAGTTTTAAAGAAACACCCAATATCCACCTTGCAGCTGTATGTACATGACACTGCAATGTCACTCTGAACCATAATGACACCATAAAATAGTATGTCACTCATGCAAAAGTTCAATTCACCCCAACACAAGTCATAATATTATAATGTCAAAATGTTCTTAAACTAAACCTATTTCACTGTTCCCTCAGACATGTTTTTATTTAGAACTTAGGATGTAACCTCCTATGCAAATAATGTACACATAAAATATAACAAAGGACTACACTGGTGCAAAAAGGAGAACCAGATAATGAAGTGCAATAAAAACAATATTCCAACTTAGATTAAATAATCTATGAGGTAAAAAATTCAAGACAGCAACTGGTTGGCAATCGATAATCCAATTTAACAGTAAAAACAGCTGTCTTACCTTATGGTACTCTTGGTGGCACTTTTTCCTCACAACTCAAGCATGTTTCTTAGCTTGGGTTGAAATTTGATCTGAAAAACACCATATTAAAAAGTTGTGCATCAATTTTATTATTTCATGCAATCTGCAACAGTGCATACAAACTTGAAAACGGACAATATTACAAAAAATACAGCAATATTTAAGCTAAACATTTTATTGAAGTTGAACTAAACATGGTTTTTAGGACTAAGTTTTTTAAGACACCAACAATTTCACTGATTGCAATAAGCACTAATACAAGACTTGCATAAATCAATCATGCTGGCAAAATATGTAGCGCAAAATATTTTGCATGACAAAGATAGCGCATGAATCATGAGGACAAGGAAGGAAGCAGACGAGGTGGTAACTAAACTGAACTCAGCTGCACACATGCAGCTGTAAAAGACACATACAGAAAAAGCTGAAAGACACATGCAGAAAGTAGAGACATGAGGAAGGCTTCTTTTACTCATCACAAGTCATCCTAAGAGCAGATTAGGTAACGACTGTAATTTACTCTCAGTAAATGCATTAAGTTACATTAGGTTCCAACCATTTGCATGTCACTCATATAAAGTTCTTGTGATCTAAAGTTCTTGTGATTATATAGAAGTTGTGTCACTATGTTAAAGGCGACTATAGCAAGGGACACGTTTTGTTTATAAAATCATGTGTTCAAGGGAAATGCTACTCAAAATGATTTTGTATTTTTTTGTACTAGAGGTTTCAAAATTAAGCCAATTAGAGGGTTCTTCAAGCTGATTTCATATATGTTATCTTTGTTTAGCTGCTACATTTCTTTAGTTATGTCTTAAACAATGGCAAAATATATAGTGATCTTTGCGGGCAGTTTCTTCTGTATTAAATTTTCACAAAAAGCATTGTGCTAACTTAGCTCTTTGTAGATGACAAAGTGCTGATATCTATCGAAACATGTAAACTTAGTGGGACTATGCAAGTAAAGCTCAGTACACTTTAATAATTTTTTCACAATCCCATGCAAATAACTTTGTGCACTTACAATTGTCCGATACAAACAAGATTTGGCTTACATACTCTTCATGGTATGTAGAATGCTAATATCTACTTGAAATTGCAATATCTTTCAAAATTATTTAAAGTGTCCTATTTTTTGCATAGTTTCAGTAATTTTACATGCTGTTTGGGTAGATATCGGCGCTTTGCGGTCTACGAGCTGAATAAGATACAGCACGATCATTCTTGTGAAACTGTTATATACATTAAAGTGCCCGCAGATACTTTGCCACTGTGTAGGACATAACTAAAAAAATATAGCAGCTACACAAAAACCACTGACATATTTACAATCTGCATATAGAACTATGTGCAGCAGTATTTTTTTCAAATCTCTCACTGAAATAATTTTAAAAAGTTGTTTCGAAAAGCATTTCGCCTGAATAAGTGGCTGCCAATGTATTCTACCAAAGCGTTAGACAATGCATTCAGGCAGACCGCAGGGAGCTTTAGAAATAGCACACCAGAGCATCTGCCCCAAAGCCCCATGTCCTACTTGCATTTTTTTGTTCTTTCGTGCATTCTGTTGTATGCCACCATTTACGTCCCTTAACACTGAGTGCGCAAAACCTTAAACATCCTAGTATTACATTGAAATTTTAGCCTGTAAAGGAATGGTGTGCAAATTGGCGACATCAACTGTGTTGACAATAAACAAATATTTGTTCTCACATTAATGAAACCAGTCATATAAGATATATCACAAATTTGGAAATGAATGCAGAAAGAACCTTGCTGATTCTCAAATTAGTGACACGAACAAGACATTTTGATGTTTATCATTCTTAGTTTAATTCACTTCCCTCTAGTGCATGGGCTCTCAATGTAGTAGACTAACCCAGGCCTGGAAGGCAATATTTAAATCTGAAATAGAGACATACATCCTACCACCACATGTCGGTGCTGTGTCATCAGAAGCGTGTATCTATAGGCATGTAGCCTGTAAAATAATTTTTACATGATCTGTATCATTACTCTTGCAGTCATAAATACTGAAAATTAGGAAATATAGTGGTCATTCAAAGCACTGCTGTAAACCTTCATGTTCGAGACATGCAATTCTCATAAGGTGTAACACAACCAATGTGTGCATGAAACCTACAGTATTGTTGGCATTCGTAAGTGTGGCAAGCCTATTTGCCAAACTGATGAATGCCAAGGGTATCATGGGTTTCATGTCTCAAATGTTGTCTACCAGTGCCACTGGTATCATTGCACTGAAAGGAAGTCACATTATTAACACACTTATGATGGGCAGCCAGGTTTTTCTGCTATAATACTGTTTTTTTCCACGCTCCCACGTTCTTTCGGTACTAAAAACATGTAACTTATAACAGGAGTATTTGCCAAGAATCCTAAAGAGCAAATAGAACATGAAGCCCAGGGAACACTCCATGCCAATATTTGCCCATGGTTCAACAAGTGGGCACAGCTGGCGATGCTGTTTGGATAGATGGGAGCCGAGGTACAGCTGCGAAATAGGTGAAACACATAGAAGGGTCACCAAACATTGAATAGTTGGGCACAACAGGTTGCCTTGATCCCTGGCATCCTCTGACATAGACGCATGGAGTCTGATTATGGCATCCTTTCCAAGAGGCCTGGCTCAAGCGTGTGGCCCAGCTCGGGTAAAATTTCGCAGCAACCTGAAAAACAGAAGCCCACATCTATAAACACCAAAATATTCTTCACCATAGGACAAATCTGAATCATACCATCTACACATAACAGATAATGAAAACAGACACAGATCACCAGACGGAAGGTAAATAAATGTGCAAAAACTATAAATAAATGTAAGGAACTACTTATAGGATGGAATGCTTGTCATTTTGTCTTGTGTGAATCAATAATTTCACCTTAACGTAATACCAAGTGTGTGTTACTTGGCCCTCCGTATGCCCCATTTCTGTAAGAAGGCTATTGCATGCCAACTGTCCCCCCCCCCAACCTAGCCCTCGACCATTTCGGATATCCATTTGAAAAATTGGAGGCCCTTCAATATCAGACAAATTATCATTTTGTGAAATATTTCTAGGTGAAACATTTTTTTACTGGTGTAAGTTCGATGTGAATTTTGTTCTAAGGCATCGAAAGGCATAGCCAAGATACCGCTTTCTTCAATGTGAGAGCAGAACAAATTTTTCTCTGGAGAATGAAGAGGCCTTACAACTAAAATTGTTTTCCTTGCTCATCAGTTTATTATGGGCCGTTAAAAATGGGCAAAATGACCTATTTTTATTTTCAGAGAAATGGCTTCTAGCAAAGGCTATAAACTAATGTGATCCAAGTGCTCAGGACATGTACTGTGTACGCACAATGGTTTCAGAAATATATATCTCATGCAGAAACGCAGAAAGATGAGGATGAACTCACAGAAAACTCAGTTTTGGCGTATGTTTATCCACAGGTTTAACAATGAGGCGGTCCTAGTAAAAATATGCCAAATATCACTTCTGAGAGCACACTGTATTGCTTTCAAATTGGTAAAGCTTTATTAGTGCTAAGCGAGAAAAAAATTGTATAAGTGTTTTCCATTAGTATCAAAATGTGCATCGTGGTTCGTCTAATCCACATAGCCTTTTGGCGGCTAAAACAAATAGCGTGGACTTGAGCATTGTTGCACCAATAGAGGGACGTGGAATAGTGGAACTACTTCACGGTTAATTCATTGCTGAGTGGCTACAGGCTGCTTCAATCTAGACACTGCTGAATTGCATGTATTTACCTGCATCTTGCCGTCTGCCATCGGACTGCTTGGCATCATCACTAAGGTTGCCAACTCTCTAGTGGAAGCAGTCGGGATAGGGTGGTGGTGGAAGGCAGGAGCAGAAGCCGCCAAGTTCTACCTGCAACAAATTTGCACAAATGTTCCAAGTCCTACCATGTCGTAATTTACAAAAATGCAGCAGTTGTCCGTGTAACATGGTTAACAATACAAATAAAGGTAAACAGTTAGCTCCTACAACACTAGAACCCCAACAATAACGAAGCCGAAGTTATGTTTATGAAAATGCCAGCAAAGACGAAAAAGAGTGTGCAACCCGAACCTGAGCTCATGCCACCAAGTGGTGTGCTAATCAACTGCAAGCCTGCCATCCTAAAATGTCATTGTACATTTTTTAACCTGCCTTAATCCAAGTTCAGAATCTCTTGACAAAAGTAAATCAAGCTAATTTATTTACTAATTTCTATGGTCATTAATGCAATAAAGTGCAAGCTGCGAATGAAGCTGGCCAACTGGGTAGTGCTAACAAAGTGCTTCTCTAAATCTTATTCTTGTTTCTCTGCCTGTCTTGGCTCTAGCATTAGAATACAGAAAAATTTTCACATTCTTGACATTTCACCCTGCTAATTTTTATTACATAATGCATAATACTTCAGCAAGAGCAATAATGGTTCCTTTTAACGGCAAATTGTGGTAGAACAAGGAATGTCACTGGAGCCAACACGCTGACAAGAGGACTTGTCTTATTCTCCTTGTCGAAACATTGGCTCCAGCAATATGACTCATCATTTGAAGTCTCTTGTGTTCCTGTGTGTGTACATATGTCCTTTCATTGTTGCGTTGATGAAATTGTAATAACAGAGAATTAGTAATCGTACCTGACGAGAAATTTTGGCTTGTTGGTAGATGAGGACAGAGTAACTGCGCAACATTGATACACCGACAAAGGAGGCTTATGTGTCTTGTCTCCTCCAGCCATGTCTCGCCCTTGAGTGATTACTCTGTCTCTATGTTAACGTATTACCATTTGCACAATACTAAAATGAATAAGGCAGGAACGAGGACAAAAAACTTACAACAAATCGCATCATACTGCTAAGGAGATATGCCAAAGTGCCTGCTACGATTTCTCACCCATAACGTGCTGGATAAGATGGCTACTTCCTGTGGCTGTTGCCACTTCTTCCATACCTAAAATAAAATACATTTCAAAATTACAAATTATGCAGGACAACAGCAGTAGCGTAGGAGATAACACAAGATTGTTTCTACAAGGTAAACTAATCTCTGATACATGACAGACGAAATTTTTTAAAATTAAATTAGAATACACCACACCTCATTATATTTCATTCAACGCTGTCAGTGTTTCTTGGTACAAGAAAAAAAGTATTTCTGCATGGCAGCAGTAAAATAGTACACAGAATTCTACTTTTACAACAAAATATCCTACAGCGCTTAAGCCAACTACAGCTGTATGTACTTAAAATTGTTATACGTACAATAGCCAAGACAGGATTAACTTGGTTGGGTTCATATGCAGCTCACTGGGCGGTACAACTTTGCAATGAACTCATTTCTGCTTGCCAAATATACAAATACCAATATACTCACATAAAAATACAAATGAAAGAACCATTTCTTTCATAAAACACAAGACACAAAATAGAAAATCGAGTAATAATAGTCTCCACGCGCATTCCTAGGAAACGTCTGTAACTGCAGAGAGAAACGTCGTGCCAAGAGAAACGTCGCGCAAAATGTAGCCAAACCGGAAGGGCCGAGTACGCGCCGTTTGAAAACTCGAACAAAAGCTGATACACTCACCTGAGACGTTAAGAGAAAAATGGCACAGTCATTTCCTGCTGGTAGGCTTTCGTATGCATCCGGCAGTCTCTGTGCGTTACGATCTCTCACATCACAATGAAAGACGACGCAGTGCACACCGCAACACTTCGGGTGCTTGCCACGGTCCGGCGAGCTGTACTTGTTCGATGTCGGCAAAGACGAAATCGGCGACACGCTACTGCTGGCCGTTCTTGTCGTCGCAATCACGTAGCACGGAAAGAAGTTCCCATCGTTACTTGCCGTAATGTTCGGTTGCACTCGCCCCTAACGCAGCGCTTTCAGGGCCGTTCAACAACGACAGCGAGCTCGCGCATGCATGTTGCAACACAACTACAAAATGGCGCCGTGCTTTTGATGGATTGGCTTCGACTTTGGATCACTTTGGGGCCGCACAAATCATAAACTAGTTTCGGTTTTCTTCCCTTGCGCTGAAAAAAAAATGTTTTGCTCACTGATAATTTTGCTTCACGTAAATAATGTTCACGAATGAAAGAGCCATTAATTTAAACAAGGTAGAACAATTCCCGTTTATTTGTGATAGTGATTATATGGACACAACCGGTGAAATTTATCTGTTGGCGTTGCTGTGAGCTTACGTATGAAGTCCAAGTGCGATAAGATGCCATCCCGCGCCGTTGACTGCGCGCGTGAGAGCAAGTGTTCGAGGGTGAGCCGCGATGGATAGTGGCTTGATGGGCGCGCAATGAAACGTGATAACACGCGCGAAAGCCGGGGGAAGGGAGGCGTTGGTTTAGTGCGCGTCTCCTCTTGCCGTTGCTCTGAAGCCGGTATTGCGCCACGCTCGCCCTGGTAGAGGTAATCTCCGATGGGTCCAAAAGCGGGGTGAGCCGAGGTAGCGTAATTTAAAGTTTCGGAGACGCGTTGAAGGAAAGAGGCAGCAGAAGCGTTCGGTCCCCTCTCTTTGCGCTCATCACGCCATCGCTGTGACATCAAGCGTTCGCGATCAATTGAGTGAGATCTGTTTATGTTAGCACGTGCGCGTGTGACCTCATGCTTGCTAATGTAATTAGTAAACGAATGTTTACTGCAATTTAAACAGCCGATGAAACTACGAACATTGCTTCGTGCAGTGGCCTAATACATTGCTATGACTATCAAAGTTTCGTCTTTCGGGGAAACAGCGACTTTTTGTTATTATATTTCTAAGGGGGCTCAAAAGCTGTGTAGTGTACGCTGACGTTTCTTTCTGGTCGCGGAACGCAACGAACCGCGGTAGCCCAGTGGCTGTGGCATTGTGTTTCTGAACTCGAGGTCACGAGTACGATTACAACCGCGGCGGCCGCATTCTAATGGGGGCAGAATGCAAAACCGCTCGTGCACCGTGAATTCCGGGCACGTTAAACAACTCGAGCTGCTGAAAATTAAACTGCAGTTTCCCATTAGCGTGTATCTCATATTAAGATCTCTGTTTTGGCACATAAACCCTCAAAATAAAATTTTACGTCACAGAACTACATTTACAATCGCTAATGTTGAGTGCATCCACTGAACTTCTTAACTCGTTGATGTGCTCTGTTTAGCAGCCAAACTTTTTTTTTAGATTTACTAATGGTCATAATCCAGTGTGACAAATCCTGGTATTCCTTAACACAGAAAACCAGCTATCGCTTAAACATGCGAGCTGTCAACAGACATGGTCAAGGAAAATCCACATTGCAGAACATGGGACGAAAAAAGGTCGAAATTTTGACGGAAGCCCATCTGGTCGGGAGGCATCATGAATAAGGGTAAAAAATGACACCGACCACTGAAAGAATGCAAGAAAAAAGGTTGCGGATCCCGCGACGGGAGCCTTCTTCACAATCTGTAGCCTTGTTCACAATCTTAACAACAGAGTGTGAACAAGGCTCCCGTCAGGGGAGCCGAAACGTCTTTTCTTGCACTCTTTCAGTGGTCGGTGTCCTTTTTTTAACCCTTCTTCATGGGATGAAAGAGTGAGACATTGCATTACAACCAGGACATATAACCCTGAGGGTCTGCCTAAACCAGAAGCAAGCATAAAGCCAGAAGAAATTATGTGGTATTTCTTTCCTGCATTAAAATCTTCCGTCAATTGCTGCACACAAAGAAGTCGCGATCTTTCACGACGACTCTTCGAAAGCCATTGGGAGTCAATTGACTCATGCAGAAAGGTTCACTCTTACTTTGTGACTCAACTCGCGCAAAAGCGGGTCTTAGCCCAGAAAAACAGAGTCAGCAACTCACTTTTGACCTTTTTTTTCGTAGAGTGTACGTGCGTCATCAACCTCCAAATTCCTATATATATATATATATATATATATATATATATATATATATATACATATTGTACCATATTGTACATATGTATATATTCCGTAAGTGAACCTCAAGCTGTTTTTGGCGAGCTTCGGCTGGACAATGGTTTGAGACAGGATAAAGAATGTTGCGCATTTTAAAATCAGGAGACACCGACACATGCAAAGCCGACCCGCCATGGTAGTTTAATGGTAATGGCGTTGCGCTGCATAACTCACGGATTAACCGGCTTCGTCCACTACTGCGTGCTTCCTAATCAGATCAGTGCATCGGCACGTAAATTTCAAAAATTTAATTTGAAGTATGTACCACCGTCCGTGATTTCCACCCGTGATCATCTGCTGCCTGAAGGTCGCGCCCGCGCATTCGTCAGGTTCCGTCACTCTGCCAGGTAGACGTATGAAGAAAACGACGTCGATCAAGGAACGCCAGAGACAGACAGACATACAATGAACTTTAATAAAGGTCCTGAGGAGCACCGCCACCGTTCAGGGCGGCAGCGCAGCGGGCCACTCCCACGTGGGGACGGGGAGGCCGAGCCTCACCGCCGCGTCGTGGGCCCTCTGGACGGCCCTTAGCTGGTGCAGTAGTTCGGGGCTCCTTAGCTCGGAGCTCCACTCTTCTTCGGTGATGCGTTGAGGGCCTCCTAATGAGGGACACCGCCAGAGCATGTGCTCTAAATTGCAACGCTCGCCAGAATCGGGGCATTCCGGTTTAAAAGTGTCCGTGTAAGAGCTGAGAGTGGATAGACTAGGATAAGACCTGGTCTGCAACATTCGGAACGTTGCTGCCTGCGGCCTGGAGAGTTTCTCGTGCGGAAGAGGAAACGTTCGCCTGCCCAGCTGATAGTGCTTAGTAACTTCGTTGAATGTGAATAAAGTGTCTCTAAAGACCTCCCGACTAGTCTCCGAGGTACCACCTCCGTCCGACCCGGCACGGTGGGTTAGTTCGCGCGCGCGGGTGTGGGCGACCTCGTTGAGGTTAGTTACAGAGGACAAGTGCGACCCGAGGTGAGCCGGAAACCAGGTGATGGTGTGTGAGGAAATGACCCTATCGCCTAGGATGCGAGCGACCTCGGGCGAAACGGAACCTGATGCAAAGGCCCTGACGGCCGCGCGAGAATCGGTGTAAATTCGATGTCTACTGTCGTCAAGTAAGGCGAGAGCTACCGCGGCCTGCTCGGCTCTAGCCGGGGTGGTATACCTGAAAGATGCAGAGTTGAGAACTGCGCCACTGTGATCGACTATCACGGCCGAGAAGTTTGCCGACGGCCGTACTGCGCGGCGTCCACAAAGCACGCGGAGTGCGGGTCGTCGCGAACTTGTTTTAGTAGGGCCTCGCCTCTGGCCCTTCGCCTGCCCGCATTGTGCTGCGGATGCACGTTGCGGGGAAACGGGGAGACAGTTATACCGGCTCTCTGCTCCTTGGTTAGGCAAATCTTGCGTTCTTCCTCCAGCGATGGATTACAGCCCAGAAGCGCCAGAATCTCCCTTCCAGCGGCCGAAGAAGACAGCCTGGCAGTCTGAGCCGTGTGCTGCGCCTCGATGATTTCCTCTAACGTGTTGTGAACCCCGAGCTGCATGAGCCTCTCTGTGCTCGCATTCATCGGAATACCCAGCACGCGCTTGATGCTTTTGCGAATAAGTAAATTAAGCTTCGTCTTTTCGTGATTCTGCCAGCAGTGCATGGCAGCCACGTAGGTGATGTGACTCATCAAGAACGCGTGGAAGAGCTTCAAGAGATTGTCCTCCCTGATGCCGCCGCGACTGTTTGAAACCCGAGTAATTAACCGTATCATGCTATCTGTCTTTGCGGTAATTTTGGCGATGCTGTGCCGGTTACAACCGTTCGACTCGATGAGCATTCCGAGAACCCTGATGACCTTAGCTCTGGGAATGAGGTGTCCATCGCTCGTGCGGAGTGCAAGGTTAACTTCCGACAGGGGGACCCAGCCCTTGGGCTTAACCCCCCTCCTACTAGGTCTGTACAGAAGTAGCTCCGACTTGCTCGAGGAGAGGCGAAGTCCCGCCCCAGCGAGGAAAGCCTCTGTGCGATCCAGCGCTTCCTGAAGTGCTTCCTCCACCCTACCCTCGCAGCCTCCGATGCACCATATGGTGATGTCGTCCGCGTATAGAGTGTGGTTGATGCCCTCGACTTCCGATAGCTTCTGAGACAATTTACACATGGCAATGTTGAACAGGAGCAGAGATACTACCAAACCCTGCGGCGTCCCCCTCGAGCCGAGCTCAATGGGCTCTGACTTGAGGTGCCCAATCTTTAGCGTGGCCTTTCTGTGTCTGAGAAACGAGCCGACAAATGCGTGAAAGCTCTGGCCTAGGCCCAGATCCGAGATGGAATCGAGTATGTGGGCATGCGAGACGTTATCGAAGGCCTTGTCTAGATCTAAACCCAGGATGGCCCTGACGTCCCTCATGTTCCTATCAATGATCTCATACTTAATAAGCTTCATGGCGTCCTGAGTGGAAAGGGACGCCCGAAAGCCAATCATGTTATATGGAAAGACACCGCGGTCCTCAATGTGCTTGGAGACACGGTTGTTAATCACATGTTACGCCACTTTGCCTATGCACGACGTGAGCGAGATCGCCCTCAGATTGGTCAGGTCCGGAGCGCGCCCCGGCTTCGGGATCAGGACGACCGACGCCAGCTTCCACGATTCCGGAACCGCGCCCCGCTCCCAGACCCGATTTATCTCCTCGGTTAGGAATGTGATTGACTCCTCGTCCAAGTTGCGAAGAAGTCTGTTTGAAACGCCGTCCGGACCCGGGGCAGATCGCCCGTTGAGGCCCGCGAGGGCCTCCCTCACCTCAGGGACGCTAAAAGGCTCGTCCAAAAAGGCCATCGGAGGACCTTTGTAAGGCGGGTAGTCCGCATCATCCGAAGTGTCTATGGGTAGATATCTGTTGGCGAGCGATTCTATTATTGCCGTATCGGAATCGGCCTGGCGGGCCGCGTGTAGAACCTTATCAGTGGCGCACCTCTGATTAGTCCTGGAATTGGTTTCGCTTAGCAACTGCTTGAGCAGGTTCCATTTACCGCCCGCTCGCATCTGCCCGTCAACCGAGTTGCAGACCTCGTCCCATTGTTGCTTGGAAAGCGTCTGACAGTGTAGTTCTATGGTACTGTTTAGCTCCGCAATCTTTTTTCGGAGTCTGCGGTTCAGGCGTTGGCCCTTCCATCTATCGAGGAGGGCCTTTTTCGCTTTCAGAAGGTGCGCCAATCGGCTGTCCATCCTGTCCACATTCAAGTCGGTGGCAATGGACTTGGTGACAGATTCTGCATCCTTCTTAAGCTGAGCTACCCAACTATCTGGGGACGTAGGGGTTTCGGCTCCTCTCTCCTCCCTGATTTTACGAAAAAGGTCCCAGTCCGTAATTCTAAACTCCTTCGGCGGCCTCTTGCGCACCACCAACGATGTGGCCAGTACGCAGTGATCGCTGCCCAAGTTCTCATTAAGATTGCACCACGCAGTGGGCCCGACGTTCGCCACGAACGCAAGGTCCGGCGTGGTGTCCCTGCTGCACGAGTTTCCCGTCCTAGTTGGAAAGGACGGGTCCGTAACCAAGGTGAGACCGTAGTCGGACGCCGCCCGCCAGAGGTCCGCCCCCTTGGCCGTAGTAACGCGGTGGTATCCCCACTCCTAATACGGAGCGTTGAAATCACCAGCCACTACAAGCGGAGCTCCTGCCGCCTTGCCAGCCGCCTTCGAAATGAGAGACGTAAAACGCTGCCTCATGTCTCGTGGAGAGCTGTAGATGTGAAGAATAAAAAGGCTATCCCTGAGCTGGCCGCTCTGGACTGAGGGCCTTTTCACCACCCCACCCAACATGAAAATAAAGTGTTTCTCTCTCTCTCTCTCTCTCTCGGAATGAGCTCGATTAGCGAGTGCTCCGTTTTACTGTGATCCATAAAGGGATTGTGAACAATGAAGGTGAACTTTTTCGAGACGAGAGTACAAATGCCTCTCTTGCCCTGTCCGTATACCGAATGAGATTCGTATCCTGAAAGCGAGACCGACTCAGCCAGTGTCTCTTTGAGTAAAATGACGTGCGGTTTGTTAGGATGGGATCTGACAAACTGCTGCAGGACTGCCTTTTTACGTTGGGAGCCGCAACAGTTCCACTGCCAAACGACTATCTCACTATCGTGCCCCGCCATGGTTGGGACCCTCGATTAGCCGGTCGCCCGAAATGCTGGGCGCAGGCGCCGGCTGCGCAGCCTTCTGGGCCGCCTGGACTGTAGAGCTACCCGTCGATGGAGATGCGTTTTCCACTGAGGAACCAGACAGCTTAGCTGTTACCTTAACCTTAGATTCGACCGAATCGACTCTCACGTTCAGGGCAGAGACCGCTTCGCTGAGGGCTTTGAGCGCGTTCCTCAAATCGGATTGGAATTCTCTTAACTCGGCTCTGAGTTCGTTGAAACCCTCTTCTCGTATGGGTTTAGATAGCGCTCTCTTTTTTGCGGGACGCCCGGTCGCGGACATCTCGGTAGGGATTTCCATTGGCATTTCCGCCATCTCGGTTACGGGTGGAAGAGGCTGTTGAGCCGGTTGGGCCTTTCCAGCCCTCTTCATCTCTGCTATTTCAGCCTTCCGCTGCTCGAAAGCGTTCCTGAGCGAAGTGTTCTCGCGTTCTAACTGTACGATCCTAGTTGCGCTATGCTCTGGCGGTGGTGTCGAAGCCTCCATTACCCTTGGTGCAATTCCCTTGACTCGATCGGCCCACTCGGTCTGCCCGGCCGCAGGTGGCTCCTGAATGCGCACAGCTGGAGGGCCCCCTGGAGCGGGAACCTCCTCTGGAGCGGGAACTTCCTCTGGGGCACGAGCGACCCCTGGAACGGGAGCGCCGGCGTCTGGAGCGAGTGTGGCGTCTCGGAGCGTCCCCTCGATGGTGACCTGCTCTGGTCACGTTCTCTGACGGGCGACGCAGGTGGCTTGGTTCGCTGGCGCTGCCTTCTTCCTCTGCGAACGACATACGGTATTTGAAACCGCTGATTACACGACTTGTCCGCAGTGGGATGAGGGCCCCCACACAGGGCGCATTCTGGCGTACAAACGTGGTCTTCGGTCGGGGTTGCAATGCCGCACCCCCTGCAGATTGTCTTTTCGGGCGTCGGGCAGACGTCGGCTCGGTGCCCCAGCCTTCCGCAGGCGTAGCACACGTCCGTTTGCCTGCGGAAGAGCGTGCAGTGAAGCATGCTTGGTCCACACATGATGTAATTGGGTACCTTTAGGCCATCAAAGAGGACGACGACCGTGGTGGTGTTCTTGATACGCTTGACCTCCAGAGCCTTGGGATTCCTGGGCTGCACAATCATGTCTCTGAGCTGTTCTCCGTCGAAGTCAAGATCGACACCTTTGACGACCCCCTTGCACGTGTTGTCCGGCACTGCCAAGTAGGAGCTCACCTCGTAGTTTGCCACTCCAACTGTGATTGTCTCCACTCTAGAATATGCCCGTGCGTTCTTCTCCGCCGGCGTACTCACGACCAAAATATTTAGCATGACATTGGGACATACGATATCGTCGGTGATCTCGGCTGGAGCGAGCTGCGCCGCCGATGCGAGAGCATGGGCCACCTTGATTTGACTCATGTTTTTGACGTTTAGGCCTCCCCTGGGCCAAACAATGATCCTGTAGTGCTCCCTCGGCAGACGGGGGAGCCTCGACGCAGCGACGATACGCTTTTTCACGCCGGTGGTAGTGCGGGCCCCGCCGGTGCTGCCGCTGCGTTGTGTCGAACTCGTCTTCCCGCCCGGCGCGGGCGTTCCTTGCGTCTTGCGTTTTGAAATGGCCGTAGTCCACCCGGACTCCAGGCACTCTTCGGGGGGGATATCCTCCCCTTCCACGGTGATTTGCATGGACATCTTGGGAATAACAGGCACGGCCGCGCGGGGAGACGCTCCTCCGCCGCGTCTACGCCGGAGAAGTAGGCCTAGCGGCCGAGCGGCGCTGTCTGGTCAAAAAGTCTTGAAAAATCAGCAAAGGAACCACTCACCGACAAAAAGGTGGTATCGGCGTGATCCTCGTAACTTGCTGCGTCAGGAACCACAAAAGTCAACAGTAGGCACAACAATTTTGGGACCGAAATCATTTAAAGAAGCGGGAGCCGATGTTTGTACGTCCGCACTAGTCGGCGCCCCCTGGTGTCCTCCGAACGCCAGAGAAAAACAGATTTATTGCTCGCAGTGCACGCTCGTGGAGGTGTTGTGTACTTCTTAGGGGTCCCCTTTTTCGTAGACGGAGTCAACCTAATGCAAGTGCTTGGGGGTAGGCATTAACTAAGGGTCTTGCGCTGTCGGGACCATTTATGCCGTATCAAGGCAATTTGAAAAACACAACTGAGGAGCATCCCCGTGATGTTCGACAAGAACAGATTTCAGCCGGTTGAGGGACACGACGGTGTCGCGGCCAATGAAAGGCAGAACTAAGGGCGCATTCACACTTGCGACTAGGCGAGCTCACGCGACCAAATTAGTCACAAAGCGACCAGTCGCAAATAGTCGCAAATGGTCGCTTTTCTCGAAAGGCGACCGTTTCGGGCCAGTCGCTCACTGCTCGATTTCTCAGTGGCGCGACCGCAGTAGCAGAACAGCTGAACTGATCAGATGCGAAGGAACAAGACGTCCGTACACGCTGACGATTATTTTACGCGGCGATGACATTGCAAGCAGACGTGAACGGCATATCGCGCGAAATTTCGGTTTAGCAACTCGGCGGTTGCATTTGTGAGTGTGACCATCGTTCGTCTTGAGTAGCTTTCTGGTCGCCAGTCGCAATCAGTCGCGGGACGTCGTCTAGTTGCAAGTGTGAATTGTACCCTAAGATCTTATCTCCGCGTGTGACATAGTGCGGACCGATGCACGCTGTCTTGAAAGCGCTGCGGGCGGAGTCAACTCGAATCACTACTTGCGTGCTGTCCCGTAGGTGACGTTCGGCCAACGGTGGCTCGGGTAGGCGGCGATCGTTGGCGTGTGGAAATGTGAGAAAGCTGGTCGACATAAGACGAACCAGGTGTGCGTCCGGACTTGGTCAGGTTGAGAGGGCAGACTAACTCGGCTGGCATGCCTGAGGAGGTAGGTACCTCATACGAGGTGGGAAGGCGCCAAACCGAGGTTTTCTTTAACGGCGGTGCGCAACCGCGGAAGTAGGATGGAAAGAGATGTTGCCCATTGGTGAAGACTGCCGGCAGCCATCAGCACAGCTTTGAGCCGGCGATATAACCACTCAGCAAGGTGATTGTCTATTGGTTGATGCGCTGTATTACTGCAGTGGTTATTCCTAGCCGTCTTCAGCTGCTGGAATAAGGCCCCCTCGGACTGCTGGACACGGTTGGTGAAACGCGTCAACAGGAGTCCGGAAACGGGCAACCCACGTGGAGACAAGGGCAGTGGCAGTAGTCTCCACTGTTACGTTTGGTAGTGGCACCGCTTCCGGCCAAAGCACGAAACGGTTAACGATTGTTGTTATATTGGGTGTCCCAACTATAGCCAGGCGAACTGCTCATCTAAAAAGAAGTATTTATAAACACAGTGGAAAGTTTGGTTTAGGTACCTACGGTATTCGGTCGTCAAGCTTCCGACGACCGATCACCGAAGGCCCAGTAATCATACCTTGCATGTTGAATCTTTTTTTTTTCGTTCAACAGGTTGCATAACGTTAGCTGGGACACACAGTATACCGGAATCCCTTGTAAGCAAGGAGAGGTGGGTATAAGTCAGCGTGAATGACGACAAAATGGAAGTCCGGGAAGGCAAGTTTGTCCAGTGGCGTAGTACCACGCCGGTGGACGTTGCACAGTTAAGAATCTAGCCTGGCATGAATGCGTACATACGCGTTCATGCCAGGCTAGACGAAGCGTTGCACCGTGAACAACCGTGATGCGCGAATTCCAGGACGTCAAAGGTGATCAAAGTCGTAAACAACGAGGCGGCCTAGTGGAACTTGGATAAGTGCGCTGTCGTCGGGAAACCTGATCAACGCCATCCACGATGGAGATACCGAGGTCGGGAAAGTGGACGTCTTGGAAGCGCTGAGATGAATAATGCGATGATCGAATAAGGAGCGCCAAGTTCCTGATCTTGCTCTTGCAACTTTGTGAGATTCTGAAGCATGAACTGGCGCCTTGTAAGACTTGAAACCCAGCTAAGCACGTGTTTAGACGTTAGGACCAGCAGTCGGTAGACGAACTAGCAATGTGAATGGCCATCATCAGCTGAAACTCTTCCCTCGCCATGCGGAGCTCTCTGAGCAAGTCGATGAGGTGGTGCATGGGTTGGTTGTCACGACGTAGCGATCATGAAGAATGGAGAATTTTCAAATCCATGAGGTAGGAAACAACAACTTCTTGCCTGAACTCGTGCCATGTAAAGAAAATTGGCGGAGCATCCTTCCTTTGGAGGTGACTGGTGACGTTATTGCGATTTAGAATCTATCTTGTCATCGGTGTGTAATTAGTGATATGTTTCATTTCATTACGATGCACGATATGAAGAGTGACACATACTCGGTGGCACATCACCAGTGACCCAAGTTGGCATCGAAGAAGTTCATTGAAGGGTGGCATATGCCGAGTGACCCAAGGCGGATTAAAAGTGGCACAGGCCCAGTCTCGCATAACTAGCGACGCACGTACTTCTAACCGCCACTTCTGAACTCGATCGACTTTCTGAGCACAGGAGCCCGGAGATATACACATTACATCTAATTTCCCAAGTTGGCGAAAAAACGTTTAGCCGAGGACAGAATGAAAGACATACAGACAGGCCATTATAACGCAAACTGGGTGAAGTTCCTAAAGAATGCTTCAAAAACAACAATGAAAGTACAATAATAGCGGCGAGCACAGATACGCGTATGACTAGTTTGAGCAAGTGGGTGCATTGTGTATGCTTTTACTGCGATTAGCATTCTATGGGTAGATTTATTCGGCCACTACCTCCCTTATGACTCCTACAATTAACCCATGGCCCTCAGTCCCCAGCGGCTTCGGAGCACCTGACCAAGGCGGTGGTCAGACCTGCGGCGCGGCAAAGGGTGCTAAGAATCTCTGGGTCCGGACAGGCCGCCAGTGGAAACTGAACCTGCCAACATTCAACACGCGCACCCTTTCGAGTGAGGCTAGCTTAGCAAGGCTATTTGAAGAATTATCAGGTATTGCCTGGGATATTACGGGCCTTACAGTGAGGTCAGAAGAAACGGTGAGGCATATACAGTGCTGACTAACGGCCACGTCCTCTGCTACAGAGGTCTTCCAGATAAGAGAGAATAGGATTTCTAGTCCATAAGGACCTCTCGGGCAACATTGATGAATTCTACAACATTAATGAGAGGGTAGTAGTCGTCGTAAAAAAACTGTCAGCCCTTCCACTGGGGTGGAGATGGAAGACCAGCGAAGCTAAAAAAAATTATAGGGCTTTACGTGCCAAAACCAGCGAAGCTGTACTATGGTGGGAATTAAGTATTATGACTATTAAGATGCGATGGTGTAATTGGTTATTTGAACTATTAAAGAATAAGAAATATATATGATATGGTGATTTTCATTTATTTAGTGACCACAGGGTCTATGGCCTTATGTTCGCTACGCTACACCGCCATAGGCTGTACAGCAAACGTTGGCACGTTCTTCACAAACACGTCACCAACGCCGCGCGCGTTCGGTGCGAAAGCGGGCAAAACGCCGCCGCCGTCGACAACAGCTATGCGCGTTGTTTGTGTGACCGCACGCAACCGCGGTCAAAACGCTGGCAACGTGACGGAACGGCTAAACGCCGTTGTCCACACTGTTACGGGACAGGCGGGCGAGAGCCCATGCAGAGAGAGTCGGCGCACAGGCAGTAGAGGCCGGCAGGGCTGCGACCATGCGCCGCAGTGGGAGAGCGGGCACGTACACGCACAGTGTAGGGTGCCTCGATGCCCTCGTCGCCCACCGGTCCCCTTCCACTAAGTGGCGTTTGCTCTCCGCTGTGCGTTCGCTCCCCGTGAAAGCGCGCGTCTCTCGCCCTTTCACTCGCACATAAGTCGCGTTTGCTCACCGCCGTGCGTTCGCTCCCCGTGAAAGCTCGTGTCTCTCGCCCTCGCGCACTTTCACTCACACATACAGCATACGGCCAATGAGATTTTTCTTCTATTGCCGGATGCATGGAGGAAGGAAACAAAACAGGAGAGGCCGTGACGTCACTTTTTTGAAGCCGGAAGTGCAGCCATGTTGGTGTGCCACCTCTCTTTGCGCCTCCAATCAGGGGTTCTGCAGCTTGCCGGAGCAGATGGGCGCGAACTTTGAACTTGCATCGTTACGAGCCGCCGGAAGTGTGTGCGGCCGACGCGCGTCAAAACAAAGCCTTCGAAACTTCTGTAGCAGTTTTAGTGAAGCAGACACGCTCCTGTGTTTTTTCGTGGCACGTTGAATAAGACGACGAAGACCCGCGCCCTGATTGCTTGAGTGTATCTATTGCTGGTTGACATTCACAGACCCAAAACCCAACTTTCAAGCTTACACACAACACTCCAAAGTCAGCTTTTCTCGCGAACAAAAGCTGCTGCGGGAAATACACCGGCGGAAAAATCTTATCTCACTTTTCAGAGACCGAGAGCAGCAGCGAATGCTTCAGGAGCGCGGTTGCCATAGCAAAGTTGACATTTGGTGTACCCGTCCCAGTTATCCTTTGCGAAAAACAGCACGTGACTTCCGCCACACCTTCTTCAATACGTTCGTGCTGGCCAGGGCCTCTCCTGGGGTTTCCTTCCTCCATGGCCGGATGCGACCATCTAAGAATGAGCCCTTAACAGCTTCGCTGTAATAAAGCTGAATATGAGGTATAGAATGAATGTAGCAGAAGCCCACGCCCCTACCTCCAGTGACGATGATGAAGAAATAGAGCAGTTTTATGAACATGTTGAATTAGCAATGAGAATTGGTGCAAACTGAGTATACTGTAGTCATGGGCGACTTCAATGCAAAAGGGGGGGGGGGGGGAAGCATACTGGTGAGCAAGTACTTCGCAACTACGGCATCGATTCTAGGAACACTACAGGAGCGATGTTGGTAGAATTCGCGGAAAGAAATAGGCTCCGCATAATGAATACCTTCTTCGGGAAGCGCAGCAACAGTAAGTGGAGCTGGAAATACCCCAAATGGAGAAACGAGAAATGAAATAGATTTCCTACTCTCTGCCGATCCCAGCATAGTGCCGAATGTAGAAGTGTTAGGTAGGGTAAAATTCAGTGACCATAGGTTAGTGAGGCTTAGGATTTCTCTCAAAT
Source organism: Dermacentor silvarum (assembly GCF_013339745.2). NCBI lineage: Eukaryota > Metazoa > Arthropoda > Arachnida > Ixodida > Ixodidae > Dermacentor > Dermacentor silvarum. Next base: position 155,129,084 of record NC_051156.1, read on the forward strand.
TGAAGAGAGAAATAATAAAATTAGCCAAGAAGAAACAGGCCAACCTAGATGCAGTAAGGGTAAAGCACACCAATTTAGGCTGGTGCTCGCAAACAAATATGTAGCTTTATAATAGGAACATGAAGACAACTTAGAGGTAATGAATGAAACCGTAACTAGGTTCATCTCAGAAGCAGCACTTGAAGTGAGATGTTAGTCACCAAGGCAACGAGTAGGTAAGCTCTCCCAAGTAACAAATGACCTAATAAAGAAACAACAAAACATGAAAGTGTAAAACTCGAGAGATCACATAGAATTCGCTGAACTGTCGAAACGGATCAACAAGAAGAAAGTAAGGGATATCCGAAATTATAACGCGGAAGAGATTACGGAAGCACTAAAATATGGACGCTGCATCAAATCAGTGAGAAGAAAACTTGGCATAGGACAAGGCAAAATGTATGCACTGAAATGCAATCAGGGTAATGTCATCAGCAATTTTGATGAGATTGTAAAAGCAGAGGAATAATTCTATACTGACCGGTACAGTCCCCAGGGCAGCCTTTAATTCGAAGTACGTTAATTCTTTAATTCGAAGTAGTGATGATACTTTAATTCATATTAATTCATTAATAAATACTTTAATTCGAAGTAGTGATGAACAGGATACAGAGGCTCTTTCTATAACTAGTGATGAAGCTAGAAGGACCTTGAAACACATGACCAGGGGAAAAGCTGCTGGAGAAGATGGAATAACACTCGATTTAATTGGAGGAGATATCATGCATGAAAAGCTTGCGGCCCTTTTACGCATTGTCTCACGACTTCAAGTGTACCAGAAAGCTGCAAGAACGCCAACATTATACTCATCCATAAGAAGGGAGACGTTAAAGAATTGTAGAATTATAGACCCATTAGCTTGCTTTCAGTATTGTATAAAATATTCATCAAGATATTTCCAATAGAATCAGGGCAACACTTGACTTCAGGCAACTAAGAGAACAGGCTGGCTTCAGGAAGGGATAGTCTACGATGGATCATATCCATGTAATCAACCAGGTAATAGAGAAATCTGCGGAGTACAATCAACCTCTCTATATGGCTTCATAGATTATGAAAAAGCATTTGATTCAGTAGATATACCAGCCGTCGTAGAGGCATTACCTAACCAAAGAGTACAGTATGCATACGTGAATATCTTGGCTAATATCTACAAGGATTGCGCAGCAACCTTGGTTCTCCACAAGAAAAGTAGAAAGATACCTATCAAGAAAGGGGTCAGGCAAAGAGACACAATCTCTCGAATGCTATTCCCTGCATGCTTAGAAGAAGTATTCAAGCTCTTAGACTGGGAAGGCTTAGGAGTGAGGATCAATGGCGAATATCTCAGCAACCTTTGGTTTGCAGGTGACATCTTTCTATTCAGCAACAATGGGAATGAATTACAGCAAAGGATTAAGGATCTTAATCGAGAAAGTGTAAGAGTGGGGTTGAAGAATAATAGGCAGAAGACAAAAATAATGTTAAATAGCCTGGCAAGGAAACAAGAATTCATGATCGCCAGTCAGCCTCTAGTCTGTAAAGGAGTACGTTTATCTAGGTCAATTACTCACAGGGGACCCTGATCAGGAGAAAGAAATTTACTGGAGAATAAAATTGGGTTGGAGTGCATACGGCAGGCATGGTCAAATCATGAATGGGAGCTTACCACTGTCATTGACAAGAAAAGTGTACAATCATTGCATTCTACCGGTGCTAACATATGGGGCCGAAACTTAGAGGTAAACAAAGAAGCTCGGGAACAAGTAAAGGACCGCATAAAGAGCGACGGAACGAGAAATGTTAGGCCTAAAGTTAAGAGGCAGGAAGAGACTGGTGTTGATCAGAGAGAAACGGGGATAGCCGATATTCTAGTTGACATTAGACGAAAAAAATGGAGCTGGGCAAGCCATCTAGTGCGTAGGATGGATAACCGTTGGACCATTAGTGTTACAGAATGGATACCAAGAGAAGGGAAGCGCAGTCGAAGACGGCAGAAGACTAGGTGGGTTGGTGAAGTTAGGAAATTTGCAGGCGCAAGTTGGAATCAGCTAGCGCAAAACAGGGGTAATTGGAGATCACAGGGAGAGGCCTTCGTCCTGCAGTGGACATAAATATAGACTGATGATGATGACCTGTTTTAGGTAAATCTACCTATTTAATCTACATATGAGGCAATCTTTTTGAGGCGTATGTCCGTGCCTGACCTCTTCCCCGCCAACTTGAGCCACTCCTTGGTTCATGGTCAAATGGGTAATACACCTGACTACTGAGCTGAGCGAACTGGGTTCAAAACAAACGTCGGATCAACTTGCGTAAATGGGTATGTGGTGCTCTTTAGTGCCATACTTTTACTCCACCTTGGCTTAGTGTGTATAGGCGGCTCATCAATGAAACTATTAGATGCCTACTTGGATCTTAACGTATGTGTCACTTTTATGTGCCGGTCTTCAATTGAACCTCTTTTAAGGCAAATTGGGCCACTCGGTATAGGTCACTGGATAAGTGCCGTTCTTGAATGAAGCCCTCTGACGCCAACTTGGGTATCGGTATGTGTCGCATTTCATGACACCTCTTTGATGCCGACCTTGGTCACTGGGCATGTGCCATTAGTTCTTCTTCTTGTTCTTCTTCTTTCTGGGGTTTTACGTGCCAAAACCAGTTCTGATTATGAGGCACGCCGCAGTGGAGGGCTCCGGATTAATTTCGACCATTAGTTACACGCGCGCTTTCGTAATGATCATTGCATAAACCATATTATGAACAATTATCCACCAACGACCGCCACAATATCCAACTTGACATCTCCCACAATCGGAAACAGACCAACACTTGAGTTGCCCAACTAACAGACTCGAAGTCCTTCAGAGACAGTCTCAGTGGCAATACAACAATCCACGACATCGACCATTTGCTTAAGGGCCTTCTCATCACTGCAGAACACCACCCCAAGAACATTCAACTAAGCACCAACAGCACTGCAGTCGACCCGCATCTCCTTCATCTCTGGGAGGCCAAAAGAAGCCTCCTGAGGAGTTGGAAGAGGCATAAACTCCATAGAAAACTTATGCAACGAATCGCCCTTCTCACCATACTGGTACAAGATTACACGGAGCTACTTGTCAGGCAAATTTACACACCTTTTGTGACAGCCTTCAAGGAACACTCAGTACCAAGAAACTTGGCGTCTCCTACGCGCTCTCTTAGCTACCGACCGCACCAAAACACAACATAGGCAAGATCTGCGCAGACTAAACGAAGGGAAATAAAAGTTCATTCATTCATTCACAACCGCGCTGGATCGTAGTAGGATCTACTTCGTGAACTTCAGCAGAAACTTAGCAGGGACAAGCCCACTTCGTCGGCGAGCCGCAAGGCGAACGACGGCGCACCAAACCCAGACATTGATAGACCATTCACGCAAGCAGAGCTCCACGCAGCCTTAGCCAAACTCACTATAGAATAGAAACACCAGTCTCGGCAAGGACCGAATCACTTGTAAGCTCCTACGCAACCTCCCACAATCGGCCGCAACAGCACTGCTCCAGTACTACAACGACTGCTGGGAAAAGGAGGGCCTACCAGCAGCCTGGAAGCATTCAGAGGTCACCATGATCCCCAAACCCAACAAACTCCTTCGCATCGAAAACCTCCGTCCCATCTCCATCACGTCCTGCGTGCGCAAACACCTCGAGCACATGGCATACGACCGGTTAATGCCATACCTCGAGGACAACGGATACTTGCCGCACACAATTTTCGTATACCGACAACATTTGTCCAAGCAGGACGTACTCCTATTCCTCAAGGAAGACCTGCTCGACTACCTTGATCACAGACACAAATCATCAATCCTGACAATCGACGTAAACGGCGCATTTGACAACGTAAGCCATGAAGTCATCCTCCGGAACCTCGAAAATACAGGCTGCGGAGCCTGGATCTATAACCACATCAGCAGCTTTTTGATACACCGAACAGCAACAGTAGGCGACTGCAACCTCCGCAGCGATAAATTTCGGCTACCCAACAAAGGAACCACACAAGGATCAGTGAGTTCACCACTCCTTTTCAATATCGTAATGATCTAGCTGCCAAAACAACTCAATGCCATCCCAAACCTATGTCATGCCCTTTACGCCGACGACATCACACTCTAGACCAAAGCATCTACTACTGGACAACAAGAACGCAGTCTACAAGAAGCCATCGATACTATCGAAAGATGCCTCCGAGACTGCGGTCTCCCATGCGCAGACAAAAAGTCGGAGCTTCTCGTCCTCAGAGCACGGACGCGAGGACGACCGCCCAACTATACCGAACCCGATCCCAGAGTCTTCATCAACGGAACCAAACTCCCTATTGTCAACTCCCTTCGCGTACTCGGTCTTCACATCCACAAGGACGGATCAGGAGCGGCCACTCTCCTGTGCCTCCAAAGTACACGGCCACAAGTTACGCACCTCGTCAAGAGGATAAGAAACCAAAGAAGCGGACTCAAGGAAGAAGACACAGTAAGGATAATTCAAGCCCTCCTAACTAGCTGTATCATCTACGGCACTTCCTACCTGACACTCAAGCCGGCTGAAATCAAGAAACTCAATGTCATCACTTGAAAGGCAATCAAGGTAGCCTTGACCCTCCCACCCACGGCATCAACGGAGAAACTCCTCAAGCTCGGCGTTCACAATACGTGGGAAGAGCACTCGAAGGCTCATAAAATCAGCCAACTAGAGCGGCTCATTCTCAGACCCACCGGACGTGAAGTTTTGCCCTACCTCAACTACAGTGAAAGCTAGATTGCCGAAACAGACCAGAAATCAAGAATCCCAACTGAATTCCGTGAGTGTATCAGTGTTGCCCGTATACCACGCCATATGCATCGGACCTACAATAAGGAGCGTCAGCAAATCAGAATCCGCGCACTCAGCAAGAAATACGCGACAAATCCTGATGCGAGGTGCAGCGATGCTGCCAGGTATATTAAACGAAACGCCTTTGCCCTAAGTGTCACGGATCAGCAAGGTAAAGAACTCGCCATTGTCACCATCCGGGCAATAGCCGCCGAGATCGACTGCAGAGGAGACGGCAATCGCTCTGGCGATAACAACTTGCCGTGAAGTAGCCGCAATCCTCACTGATTCCCAAGCAGGAGCTCGCAACTATCAAAAAGGACACATAAGAGAAGCTGCACTCAAGATACTTCAAAATCACATCGCACGCGCCCCGCTCCCCGACACCCACATCAACTGGATTCCAGGCCATCAGGGCATGACAGAAATGAGCCGGCACACCCCGCTGCCCGCGAGCATATCAGCCGGGCTTTCCTTCCATCCCACATGAGGCCTGCCACCAACGTTGATGATATCGCACTAAAGTACTTGGAGCTACTGCAATACCACGGACTCAGCAGAAGAACGTACCCATCACCAAACAACAAGAAGCTGAGCAAAGAGCAAGGAGTCATCTTCCGCCGCCTGCAGACAAAGACCTTTGTACACGGAATAATCATGCACAGACTCTATCCTACGCAGTACTCGTACACATGCACCGACTGTGACGTCCCAGACACCCTGCAACACATGGGCCAGGATTGCCCACTTCGTGACACATTACCAGACCCCAGCTCACAAGTTCAACCAGACGATTCCAAACAAGGATGCCCCATAAAGGCTGAAGAAGAGCACCCCAACTCAGCGCACTTCAATACCACCACCGAAACGTGGGAGGCGAAGCTTTCCTCTGACGACCTGGTCGACCAACGCAGTATTGTCGTCCGGGCCAAGGGGGCAGCCCAAGCCAGAGGGTTCCTGGAATAAGGAACCCTCCCACCTAGGGTGAACCACATCCTAAATCAGATTACCGTTTCAGAAAATAAAAGTTTATTTTTTTCTTTCTCCCTCTATCCACCAGCCATAAGATAGATTGCTAATTGCACTTATGTCACCAGTCATTGTCAAAGGATGGGTGCGTCACCAATTTTTTTTTTGCCTGACGCACCGTACATGGCTCTTCTAGTAATCACTGTCCGTGTTAGCCTGCATTTCAAATCCTTAACAGTATCCGTGACAAACGCATGATTTCATCTTACACAGCTCGTTTGCTACAGACTTCGAAACAGAGTTCCAAAAGTTTCAGAAGCTTTAGGCCTGTCTAGCGCAGTGGGACAACATGATGACAGCAATAAACCGTGGAAACCAAACCCTGCAAAGAAGTAAACACAACGACATCTGGCAATGTTGTCATGATTTGGAACATTTATTTCGCACTAAGGGAAGACGATGGAATTTTGGTGTCTTTTTTGACGCTTTTTCAAGGCGAGAAATGTAACCCAACCAGCAAGTGAGATTGACCGAACTAATGACTCATTGAATAGTAGCAAGTATTTTCTCAGAGGCTCTGGAGATTGATTGGTACACAAGATGAAGTAAAGCTGTGATGCGTATCAAAAATCACAAAAAGTACTATAACTAGGTATGTCAAAATTACCGTACCTCCTAGAAAACCGCTGTACATAAAAAATGCACCATGTTTGCAGGCTCTTACGCACCGCATAACTGCTAACAGTTATCTACTGTACACATAACTGTACACAGTTATGCGTTGCATAACTGCACCGCATAACTGCACACATGACCCACAAATTTGGAGAACAAGTCCGTCGAAACCGATGGAGACAAAATTAAGGATCGGTATATTGACTCGTGTACATGTTTATCTTTCACTGGTGGCCGCTTTCCACCGGCTAACAAATGTTAAACGTTATCGCTCGGCGCAGGACGCGCCTGCATCGGAAGCTTCTCGAACGTTATCGATGCTTCTATCCATCGTCTCTGGTCACCGACGCTCATATAATCTGATTGTATGTGCGACGCAAATTGTCTAGAACTTCCTGGAAGACACGCGGGCACCAGGGATAATTCTGGAACCTTCGATGCAGGGACGTAGCCAGGGGGGAGGTTCAACCCCCCCCCCCCCCCCCCCCACTTACCCACTCTTTGTTCTCGTCGCTTCGCGCTGACATAATTCAAGAAACCGGTGCTACTATCACAATTTCATTCCTGGGCGCTTCTGTTTGGGTTGGTAATTTACAGCGAATCATGTCTGCATATGGAAAAAAACTGTCACGGTGTTTGTCAAGGCTTTGACACTCTGTGAGGTTTTGGGCGAGAATGTGGCGGTCGCATTCTGCAGCAACAATTGCGGCAGCCGCATTTTAGGTGAAGGCGAAAATGCTCGAGGCCCGTTTAGATTTAGGTGCACGTTAAAGACCCCAGGTGGTCTAAATTTACGGTATACATTTCTGCCGCTTCCATTCAGGTGCCGGTTAGGCCGCGCTCGCGCAGGATCTTAGTCTGCGCTCGAAACGTCTCTTGTATGCGATTACGCCCCTACGGAAGGCTGGTAGTTACTATTGTGTTGTTGAATCCCAAACCAGCAATTACGGAAGGCAGGTAGTTGCTGTTGTGTTGTGGAATCCCAAACCAGCAATGTACACACGCAGTGGTTGATGCCAGCAGTGAAATTCTACTGACTGGCAACAGAATGCACGAAACAGACAGCCGACAAGTATGGATTACTGCTGTGCGCAGTACAGCGTAAGTAAACTCTTGTTGCAGGCGCTGACAGTTCTCGTCGGAGTTCACGCGTCCTGAGAAATTGATTATGCGCTGAACAAGACCGGAGTTCATTCCTGCATCACTAGTACAAAAATCAGTCGAGATTCTGTGAGGTACAAGGCCGCTTCCTTTTTGCACCGGCGTAAGTGAAGCAGAAATGAGTTGCACGCACTACTTAATATGCGTACACATGCCATGCCTATGCTGTGCGGTGAAATATTCTGTACAATTATGAATCTGTTGACGTAAAGGCAAATGATGGCTGCACGCTCGCACACAGCGGAAGACACAGCGGTCCATGCACTTGCCGCAGGAAATGCAACCCTCTCGTATGAGGGAGCAGGGTGACGAAAGTTTCGAAAAAAAAAAGCATTACGCGTTCTTGCGCGTATTTAAGTTTTCTAGCGCAAAGACGCAGCGAACAAGCTATTGCATGGGAGTAGGTATATAGCCTGTTCACACGTGCATTTTCACGCGTATAGCCGTCCTTGACTTGTGAAACGCACTTCGCCCCGACGAGGACGACGCCATCTACGCTTAACGGAGATTAACAATTAATGATGTCTTCTCCGATCGGGTGGGCCATCTCAATGATGCGTTTTCGAAGACTGGTCCAATCATTGGCGCAATGAGAGACCGTTGCTCCAAACGCCCACTGTACCTGTCGTACTTACTGTATTTTACTGAGCTTACTTTACGTTTTACTTAATGTCTTCACAAGCACACGCGAGGGGGGGGGGGGGAAGGGGGAAGTCCCATGTCTTTGATATACATGTATAGAGTCTGCTTAAACTACCGATATTTATTATCGAACATGTCACGTAGCGGAAAGCAGACGCTTGCCCCCCCCCCCCCCCCCCCCCCCCTCGGGCCGGTGAACGCCCCCCCCCCCCCCCGAAAAAAAATTTCTTGATTCGATGACTCACGTGTAAAAGCCGACGCGTTTCACCGCATATCAGAATTATATGATCGCCGACTGTGTTCGCCGCTATCGTTGTGCTACGAGTGTAGGTTGCTTTTGTGGGCACAGGTTCGCCCAATAAAGAATCAGTTTCGTCATACACAAATTTACGACTGTTTACTTCAGCGTCACTACAACGTGACAATATTAAAGAGGACCTATGCAGTGGACGTAAATATAGGCTGATCATGATGATGATAATAATAATACAGAGGAAATTTACCTGCTTGTCGACAGAATACATCCTAGATATAACTTGTCTCATGAAATAATGTAGCCGCGCGAGATGCCGACAAAGCGCGCATGTTAATTTTTCAAGCACTGTTAAGGTTTTATTTGTTTTGGGGGGCTAATGGTGGATTGCGCAAACAGCCAAGAGGACATGATTCACTAGAGCGGAAGTTTGGGAAGTTTGGAATCCTTAAGAACGGCGAAGGAGCGCAAACTGAGAAACGGTCGAAAAAGGCGCACATACACACACATACAGGCGGATATGGAGGCATGCGGTAATAGATTGCTTGTGCAACGGCCAGCCAAGGCAGCAACACTGGGCGAACAAGGAGAGCAACGCTGTGCGCAAGCGCGGCTATATATGCGTTCCCGTGTCTTCAATAAACGCTTCTTCGTGTGGTGATCACGGTGTGCATTACGCTCGATACATGGTGTCAGAAGTGTAGCTCGCTCACGGACCATGACCGACCTACCCCCGCCTGAGCCACTGCAAGTGGGCGACAACGCAGCGGCGTCCTGGCAGACATTCAAGCAACGCATCGAGCTGTACCTGATAGCAACGGAGCCCACGAAGCCACGCAGTAAGGAGCAGAAAGCTGGAATTTTTTTGCATGTTGCGGGTCAAGAAGCTATTGACGTGTTTAATACCCTGAACCTATCACCGGAGGAAGCTAATGACTACGACGCGTTGGTTAAAGCGTTTGAAAACTACTGCTTGCCTAAGCGTAATGAGACTTACGAACGCTATGTGTTCCGCTCGCGTCGTCAGGCACACGGAGAGCCATTTGAACAGTTCTTTCGGGATCTGCAACTAAAAGCAAGAACGTGCAACTTTGGGGATTTGCGAGATTCCATGCTGCGGGACCAAATCGTGTATGGCATTTGCAGCACTTCCCTGCGAGAAAAACTTCTTCGAAAGAAAGACTTGACGCTGGTTACAGCAGTAGAATGCTGCAAAGCTGAGGAACTTGCCGAATCGCAAAATAGGGCGTGGATGGAGGAAAACAACATTGAACCTGTTTCACGAACGCAAGCGAAACGCGGACGCCAAAAATGCCGGTACTGCAACTTCTCGCACGCGCCAAGGAAGTGTCCGGCGTTCGGCAAGACATGCAACAAGTGCACGAAGCCTAATCACTTCGCCGCCTGCTGTACAAGCAAGCGAGCAGCCGTTGATGACGTGTTCGAAGGAGCGGAGAGTGACAGTGACTTCGACGTTCTGGAGATCAGCACGACGGAAAGTAAGCGTGGCCCCGAAAGTCGCGACTGGATTATAACAACGAACATTGAAGGAACTGATGTGCAGCTGAAGGTCGATACGGGAGCGCAGGCTAACTTGTTGCCGCGTTCGCTGTTCAAAAGGCTCGGAACTAAGCAGCAGCCGTACCCCACGAGGAGCATCCTGCGCCATTATGGGGGTGGCGAAATACCACACAGTGGCAAGGTTCGCCTCGCCGTGCAGTTAGACAAACGGCGTGTGCTACTTGAGTTCTTCATAGTAAAGAAGAAGCAAGCCATTCTGGGCCTCGGGGCAAGTGAGCAACTTGGTCTGGTCAACAGAGTGAACGCGGTGGACAGCAGCGAGGCATATGGAAGCCTAAAGCAGGCATTCCCGAGGTTATTCACTGGCATTGGCAGGACGCAGTGCGAGTACAAAATGGTGCTTCGAGAGGACGCTGTCCCTGTGGTACAGCCAACCCGGCGTGTACCTTTCGCCCTCAAGGAGCCACTTAAGAAAGAACTTGACCGGATGAATGCTGCAAACATCATCGAGAAGGTGGAAGAACCATCAGACTGGGTAAGTCCCCTGGTTATCGTGAGGAAGAAAAATGGGGACTTAAGAGTATGCATGGACCCGCGAGCAATTAATAGGGCGGTGAAGAGAGAGCACTTTCAGTTGCCATGTCGGGAAGAAATCGAATGGGATCTAGCGCATGCAAAGTATTTCAGCAGACTCGATGCCAACAGTGGTTTTCATCAAATTCCTCTCGACAAAAAGACATCAGAAATCTGCACATTCAGTTCGCCGTTTGGCCGGTATCGGTATCTCAGACTGCCGTTCGGTATTGCATCTGCACCCGAAGTTTTCCAGCGTACAATGAGCCAGATATTTGACGACCTCCCGGGAACACGTGTGTACATTGACGATGTGCTAGTGTGGGGTTCTACGCAAAAGGAACATGATGAACGCCTGTTCAAAGCGCTGGAAAGGGCACAGGCAGAGGGCCTAACTTTGAATGCAGAAAAGTGCATTTTCGGACGCACTGAAATCAGCTTCTTGGGTGATAAGATTAGTTCCAAAGGTATTGAGCCCGATCCCGACCTGATAAAGTGCGTTTTAAACCACCCTCCGCCAACGACCAAGAAAGACGTTCAACGCTTGCTTGGCACCGTGAACTATTTCGGCAAGTACTTGCCCCTGTTGTCAGCCCATACTGAGGCCTTGCGCAGCCTGATTAGAAAGGACACAGTTTTCGAATGGACGCATGTTCACGAGCGTGAGTGGGCGCAGCTCAAGATGATGCTGACGGAAGCGCCCGTCCTGGCTATCTTTAATCCCGAGCTTCCCACAAAACTGTCGACGGATGCGTCAGCATTTGCACTCGGAGCAGTGCTTTTCCAACAACATGGAGGAGACTGGCGCCCGGTAGGCTACGCGTCGCGGGCACTCACAGAAACCGAGCGAAGGTACGCCCAAATAGAAAAAGAGGCCCTGGGCATAACATTCGGCTGTGAAAAGTTCAATGATTATGTCATAGGAAGACATATCGTTATCGAAACCGACCACAACCCATTATTGGCAATTTCAAAAAAGGAAATAGGCGACATGCCACCGCGTCTGCAACGACTATTTCTTCGACTGCTCAAGTACGAGTTTGAGTTGCAGTATGTTCCAGGCAGCAAATTGGTTGTTGCTGACACATTGTCACGAATACCATCACGGGAACAACCAGAAAAAGGCACAACAGACGTTGAAGTTCATGCCGTGGGCGCCCTGACTGCCGTTGTCGGACCAGCCACCCTATCCCGTCTGCAGGTAGCACCCGCCAGTGATGCAACGGCGCAAGACGTCATCTCCAGGCTGCAGTCATCAATGCCTATAGAAGGTGAACTAAAGTCCTTCACACAAGAACTTTCTGTAGTCAACGGAGTACTCCTCAAGGGAACCAAAGTAGTCGTGCCTGCAAGCATGCGAACAGAGATGCTGCGACGAGTGCACCAAGGGCATCTCGGCTTAGGAAAATGCAAATCGAGGGCTCGCAAGTTGATGTATTGGCCAGGAATGTCAACAGATATTGCTCAGTTCATTGACAGGTGTGACGTTTGCAAGAAGTTTGCTTATCGACAGCCTGACGAGCCCCTGTGCCAGCGCAGCGTTCCAGACATGCCATGGGCCAGAGTTGGTACAGATCTTTTTCAACACGCCGGAAAGCATTTTTTGGTTGTCTATGATGCCTACTCTAATTTTCCAGAAGTCGAGCACCTGAAGGAGACCTCTGCAACAACTGTCATTCATAAACTACGTCAGATCTTTGCAAGGCATGGAATACCGCTAGAAGTTTGCAGTGATGGCGGCCCGCAGTTTGCGTCAAAAGAGTTTAAAGATTTTGCGGCTCGTTATGACTTTGTGCATACGATTTCAAGTCCACGTTTTCCCAGGTCCAATGGGCTCGCCGAGAAGGGCGTACAAGTGGTCAAGCGGCTTCTGGGCAAGACTGAGACCAAGAAAGAGGACTTCTATTTGGGCCTTCTCAACTACAGGGTGTGTCCTCTCGAAGATGGCCGTTCACCATCGGAACTGCTAATGGGACGAAGTCTAAGAACGCTACTTCCAAATTTTTCAGCGTCATCCTCAGGTCTCGTTCAAAAACATGTTCAGGCAAGGACCTCAGGAAGACCACTACCTCCGCTACAGAAGGGAGACGTCGTCCGAATCCTCCGAAATGGTAGATGGGATATCAAAGCGCAAGTCCAAGATCTCGTGGCCCCGAGATCGTACACCGTTCTGACTGAGGATGGCCGGATTTTCCGTCGAAATAGACAGCACCTTCGCAAAACACCAGAAGCGTTCTATCGAACCATCCATTACCAGGCGGACGACTGCGACGACGCCCCTGATTCATCTCCGAGCGCTGTCACACAGCAGAGGCAAGAACCTCCGCAGGCCACACAGGACCGACCACCAGCAGGCACACCAGGAGTGCCCAACATTGCAGATTCACTGCGACGATCTACCAGACCGCGAAGACCCCCAGACCGCCTGGCCTACACGCACGGGTTCCAGCAGACTGAAACATCCTAGGAGTGTCGACTGCTACGCATCGATGTTGAGTGCTTTCAGTGCTTTCAGTGCTTTCAATGCTTTCAGTCCTATCTGTGTTTTCAGTTTGCGCTTTTCCTTCTTCAAAGAAAGGAGGATGCAACGGCCAGCCAAGGCAGCAACACTGGGCGAACAAGGAGAGCAACGCTGTGCGCAAGCGCGGCTATATATGCGTTCCCGTGTCTTCAATAAACGCTTCTTCGTGTGGTGATCACGGTGTGCATTACGCTCGATACAGCTTGGTACATTTACAGGTCTCATAATAGTTACTACAAATATTTTGTGTTCTTGTTACGGCGATAAAGTTCATTATACTACACTTTTATATTTATTATATGATAACATAACACTATCATTCTCTTCCATAAATATATGATCATGATGATGATGATGAAAGTGTATGATATACGGGACGCAACCCCAATATCACCATATAAAGTATATGAGCAGTACTTTGGGTTTAACACGACCACAACCACAACAACTCAAGCACCGACTGTGCTTCCAGACACTGTGAGTAATTCTCATACCGCAAGCAAAAGTGATTGTATACATCAGTGGTATGATTGTAGCTGAAGGTACATCGAGACATCCGGGACTAAGTTTGGAACCAAGTGTATTACCGTCTCTGTTTTCTAAAAGAAATCGTCAGAAAGATATATAACAGGTATTTTTGTCATTAACCAAGGTAATGAAGTAGTTAAGAAAAGGAGTTGTCGCATGGAAATTATTTCACTTGTTGTCTTACCTATTACGCGATAGTCGACATATGTCGCTTATATATTTCCTTCCTAACATCTGTAAAATTTTTAAGCAAAGCCTTCTATGCATCCTATTGAAAATTTGAGGATGATCACTGCTGCTCTTCTGCCTATTATAAAACTGTTTGGTCGAACTGTTCTTTTCCAGTCGATATCTGCCCGAATAGAAAACTTGGTCCGCTCGGTATGCTCAACTGGGCATCTGCCGCTGTTTATGTTTTTGAATAGACAACTTCACGCACTGGGCCGGAACCACTAGGTTTGTATTTAAATAGACAGTAGTGAGAACAAGCCACTGGGTATGTCATTGGACACTGGACATATGCAACTGACCATGTGCCACTGAATATATGCCACTGGGTGCGTTTAAGAATAGACAACTTGCAAAACTTTACATGGATTTATGTTTATCTCAGGCACTGAATGACATTATGAACTTCTCGTTGATTGTAATGTGTCTACTACTGTCTCAATTTTGCTCCTACTCCTACTCTCTCAGCTAACGCGAAGGCACCGCGAGCTCGCGAAAATGGTCCCCGAAAGCTCCTCTACCTTAACCGGCATCGGTTTACTAATATGAAATTCCCAGAAGCACTGTGCCATCGCATTGAATTATGTTACTGGTGTCTTACTCAAAGCACAGGAGGACGAGGTGAGGTTTTCTTTTCAGTGTAGGAGATGTTGAAGAAGGTTGCGGGAAAACATGGGACCATAAATGTTGTGCGGCGCTGCGTTAGTAGTTAGAAATGTCTACGCTACCTATGACTCAAGCCGAAATTGGAGTTACTCCCGTTATTGGCTTCAGGACCTTTTGATAGAAATGATCCCATTCATTCTTATTTCATGTACTTAACAATTTTAATCCCATAATAATAAAGTTTTCTTTGTTTGATAGATAACGACCTGAAGGACATAGAAACCATTTATTATTATTTTGCAGCTGCTCACCTGGCAAGGTTGCAGGTACCCTAATGGGACGCCATTTGAAGACGGAAAAGGCTGCTTGGTAAGCATTACTGCGCTTTATGATATTGCGAAAGCTGTTTGCGCACTTCGCCATCGCCATGCGTACTCTTCGTTATCCATTCTTTCATTTTTCTCGGCTATCTCGTGTCATTGTTCGGAATACTGCTTATAGTCGGACAATGGCTCAAACTATATTCTTGAAATTCGCATTGCTTTCCAGACGTGTAGAGCGAGGAAGATTAATCATGAATTCTCGTACGTCTGAACTATTTTACCCATGGTAGTTTATGCACCTTTCTATTTCATTGTGATATATGCAACCGAACTACAGTTTAAAAAATCACTTTCCGCTACATCAATTAATCTGTAATTCTTTGTGCACATCGTGATATCAACAATCGGCAACTATAAATTATGGTATTACCGGTAGCTCATTGAATATCACTACTCAATTATTTAACATATGCAACAACAACTACCCCAAATAATATGGTCTAACCCAGACTGAATCTGACCTTACGCAGTAATCATTGCTAGGCAAAACATTTCGGGCTTGAGTCACTACGTTTTTGCAGATGAGAGAGACCCTCTCTCACTTATCTAAGTCGAGCGTTTATTTTTGGGCCCACCTCTACGGACAACAGGTATGAAGGTCTTTCATGTGTACTTTCATGATGAATATGTTTCAAAATAAAGTTAAATGGCGCACTTTTTCAGACACAGAAATCTGCAGCATTGGCACGCTATTTCCCACAGAAGTACTGTGGTGGTAAGGCCTTTGATGGACGCCGAGCGCAGCCGGGCAGCGGGCAGGAAGGAAGTGAGCCTGACTCCGATCACGGGCACGATAACCTCCTTTGTTTGACGCAAGCAACTTTTATATACAGAAAACAATCATGTGACAAGTGACGCGATGGACAGACAATGTTTCACACATCAGAGCGAAAGCACCCGATAACGCAGACACATGACACGCGGCATAGGCGCTATCAGCAATTTAGTGGTTGCTGGAATAATAATTCATTACCCACCCGAAGATATCTGCCAAACAATAAATATGCCAGAAGTAACATTGTAACATGAGAACTGAAGTACTCGGGCGCTGTAAATACCATTTTTTGTAAGCAGGTGGTGTGCTTTATACGTCGCTGTTCTACATAGCAATGGCTAGGACTGGGCTGGACTGGACTGGTGTATCTTTTGAAGCCAGCCTAACAGCTCTGCATTGAAATGAAACTGACGACAGTATCCAGTAATGAATAGGCGTTTTTATGATATCTGCGCCAATTCTCTTTCCTATAGCTGTACTGCAGCTGGTATGCAGTAGACACTGGTTGTTAGGGTTGCGCCATCGTCTTCACGATGTCCTAGAATTGCCTCTGTTCGATTTTCTCCTCAGAAATAAGCCGGTCCTGCATGATATTTTGGGCTAAATATCAGTTTCCATTAAAAAAACAGTGCCTCAGTGCCGCCCCAAATGCAAAAAAAAAAAAATTGGCCACATATCAGCTAGCTTCGCTGAACATGACGTCGAAAGACGATAGCACTAGTCGGCGAGCACTAGTGGTAACAGCAGGCATCGTTTCAGCTCTTCGAATACTTCGACTTGCGATGTTTCCCACTTGAACTTGACGTAGGTTTTCAAAATTGGTCAATGGCCTGGCGATATGTCAAGATACTTTACAAAGCACCTGTAAGAGGCACACAGGTCAAGGAATCTGAGCACTGATTTCTTGTCGACGGGCTGCTGGAACTTTGCTACAGCGGTTGTCTTTTGTAGATCGGCGTGGACTCCATATCTGCTTATCATGTGGCCGAGGAACAAGGGCTCTCCGTAAGCGAAGCCACACTTTTCTGGTTTCAGAGTGAGTCCCGCTGACTTGACTGCCTCTGCTACATTCCGAAGCCGCCTATGATGGTCGTCGAAATTCGCGGCAATGACGACGATGTCATCCAAGCATACGAGGCAAGTCTGCCATGTCAAGCCTGCCAAGACTGTGTCGATCACGCGCTGGAACATCGCAAGAGCCGAGCAAAGCCCTAACGGCATAACACTGAACTCTAAGAGGCCATATCGTGTATTAAGGCGGTTTCTTCTCGATCTCTCTCGCGTACTTCGAGTTGCCAGCAGCCCGTATTCAGGTACATCAACGAACAATACGTTGTATTACAGAGCTGGTCCATACCGTCGTCTATCCATGAAAGGGGGCATATGTCTTTCTTCGCGATTGTGATAACCGGCGAGAGTCGGAACAAAAACGCAAAGTTCGATCCTTCTTTTCCACTAACGCTACATAATACCCACCGGCTTTTACACTGCTGAACGATGTCGTCGCGCCACATTTCGTCGACTTGTTCTGTGCTAGCTTCACGTTCTTGCGTCAAAACTAGGTAG